>NC_048893.1:103129688-103141761 GCF_011077185.1 Oxyura jamaicensis | reverse complement strand
GAAAGGAAAGGAAAGGAAAGGAAAGGAAAGGAAAGGAAAGGAAAAGAAAGGAAAGGAAAGGAAAGGAAAGGAAAGGAAAGGAAAGGAAAGGAAAGGAAAGGAAAGGAAAGGAAAGGAAAGGAAAGGAAAGGAAAGGAATGGAAAGGAAAGGAAAGGAAAGGAAAGGAAAGGAAAGGAAAGGAAAGGAAAGGAAAGGAAAGGAAAGGGTCACTTCAGTTGGTAGGGACCTGAAAAAATCAAGTCCAACTGCCTGACCACTTCAGGCTAACTAAAAGTTTAAGCATCTTATTAAGCACATGACTTTTTACAAGTCTATTTACAATCTTGGTTTACAAGTTTGTGGCAGTCTGCATCCTTTATTAGCAAATAATATCAAAATATTTTTAGACATTTACTGAAATGTAGAAATTTTGTGATGAAAATATTCCTTTTCTTACTCTGTCAGTTATATAAATCTCTTTTCTTTCTTTGTTAGTTTTTGTTTTGTTTTGTTTTTCCTCTGTAAAAATTTTCTTGGGAAGAGCAGTGGTCTGATAGGGTTTCCAAGAGAATTATTGTCCTCTTTCCCACTCTATTTAAGCCCTAGAGTGCTGCCTTCCTTCTGCACAGTTCATACTGTGTCCGCATCTTATTAAATAAGAAATTAGTTGGAAAAAACAGCAATGATGACTGGTTCAAGCACAGTGTATAGATTCACATTCTTTGAAGTGTAAGTAAGGACTGGCTACTCTTTTTTAAGGATGTAAAAGTAGAATTTGTTGCTGTCTTGAAAATTAATTAAAATAGCTTAATTATCTACAGAGTAGGTATAAAAATGAATTTAAACACAATTCAAGACTTAAGAACCAGAAAAAAAAAAAAAAAATTAAACTCCAGCGAAGCATAATATACTTGTATTAAATTACTTTGATGTTCTCTAGTAGTATTCCAATGAAAGGCATGAAGGAGTCACTGTTCAGTCTTGATACTGGTTTAACAAATTTCTTACTTGGACTAAATTAAAACCTACTAGAAATATATAGTTTGCCTTGTAAGTGTGTTTATGTTCTGGGAGTGTCTGAGGTGATTCAGGTACAACATTCCACATGATATCATTGTCTCTAGATTAGAGAAGCATGAATTTGACAGATGGACCACTTGGTGGGTAAGGAATTGGCTGGATGATTGCAGTCCAAGAGTTGTGGTCAACGGCTCAGTGCCCAAGTGGAGATCAGTAATGAGTGATTTTCCTCAGTGGTCAGTATTGGGACAGATGTCGTTTAACATCTCTGTCAGTGACATGGGCAATAAGATCGAGTGCACCCTCAGCAAGTTTGCTAATGACAGCAAGCTGTGTGGTGCAGTTCATATACTCCAGTAATGTGATGGGAAGGGATGCCATCCAGAGGGACCTGGACAAGCTTGAGAGGTGGGTCTGTGTAAACCCCATTAAGTTCAACAAGGCCAAGTGCAAGCACCAGAATCTGGGCTGGAGCAATCCCAAAGACAAGTACAGGGTGGGTGGAGAATGGATTGAGAGCAGCCCTGAGGAGAAAGACCTGGGGTGTTGGTTGATGAGAACTTCAACATGAAAAACTGTACATGAACTGGGAATGTGTGCTTGCAGTCCAGAAATCCAACAGTATTATGTGCTGCATTAGAAGAAGCATGGCCAGCAGGCTGAGGGAAGTGATTCTCCCCCTTTACTCTGCTCCACTCTTGTGAGACCCTACCTGTAGTACTGCATACAGCTCTGGGGCCCCCAGTACAAAAAGGACATGGATATATTAAAATGAGTCCAGAGTAGGGCCAAAAGGATGATTAAAGGGCCGGAGCACCTCTTGTATGAAGACAGGCTGAAGGAGTTGGGGTTGTTCAGCCTGGAAAATAGAAGGCTCTGGAGAGACCTTATACCAGCCTTCCAGTACCTGAAAATCATACTATACTATAAGAAGGATGCAGAGAGAGACTTTTTACAAGGGCATGTGATAGAGTAGTGATGGTATTCTACGATATTCCAAACTGTTTTCTATCCGGAAGAATATGAGCTAATACACTGAATATTTTGTTTTTCTTTCTCATTATAATCCAGACCATTTCTATAGTACTTTTATTAACTAAATGGTTTTTAACTTTTAAAATGCTATTGATTATCAATTTGTAATATACTGTTGTTAAATATTGTTTTTATCAGATTCTGCTGACGTTTATGGGCATTTTAAAGAAAATATTTATAGCCCATTTGTTCAAAATAAACATACTTTATACTTCAACAGCTTTGAAGCATCAGTATTGTTGTAGCCTGTGTAACTGATAATTTGTAAAATTTACTTTATTTTTAGATGGATTTAATAATACTTATTACCAAAATTGCCTACAAGACATGTTTCTATTCACATTAGTGAACTGATGTGGCAGTAATGATATGCTTGTCTGCTGGGTTATGTTTAAATGTTCACTTCTGTCTGAAAAGACAGAACAGAGCAGACAAAGGAGTGAAAAGACCTGACTATGTAGGGAAAGGTCAGTAAAAGTTGTGTCACATTTTGTAGTCTATGAATTAATTCTGTATTCTATGAATTAATTCATAATTAATTAATTGTGTAGTCTAATAATTAAGTATTGTTTACTTAATTCTTTGCAATCTTCTGAACTTTAGGACTTTCAGTAGGAGGGGGCTCCTGGTACTTTCATTTTTTGTTCCATTTTATTATGAGGACTCCTGTATCTGATCAGAGAGGTGGGACCTTGTGACTTGACAACATGTGGTTGACATTTTTAAATGATTATCTGATAGATAGGAAGTAAGATGAAGGTGGCTGAGGCAAAAGGTAAATTTTAAGTCAAGCAAATAAAGAAACTTTATATGGTTATGTCTTTTCTCTAAACATACAAAAGATCACTAATGACACAAGACAATTGGCATTTTATTTTATAAATTTATGCATTCAGTAGTTTGTAGCTAAATTAGGAGGAAAAAAAAAAATCTTTTATTTGTCAACTGTCAGAGTATTTGTTCCTTCTCTTTCAGACTTCATAACACCTGCTGTAATACAGGTGTAAGGGCTTTCTCTGTCTACCTACCAGCAGACTCTGCCATATTTTTCTTATGAGTTAACAGCTATTTCAGGATTTTCATTATCTTCTTTTGGCCACATTTTGTCAATCTTATTTTATATCCATTTAACTAGGACAAAGGCCATTCAACTTGATAGTCTTTGTCAAAGTAATCTTAAACTTCAGAATGGTTACATGAAGTTAAAACCTGGAAAGCAAACAACTACATAGGATGTAAGAGACATCAATGGTTGGGTATATGTGTATACTTCTGTATGTCTCTCTATATGTAATATTCATAAATCTTAAGACCTTCCATTCTCCATACTATACCTGTCTCTTTTGACAGATAGTCACTGCGGTTTACAGTCAAAATAACAGATACTTTGCAATTGGTTAGTGAAATTTCCTGGTATTTCAGGAGTCTAGAGCATGAAAATGACCTTCACTTTCCTTGGAATATTGAAGATGTGTTTTTTTGGGGGGGAATTTTAGGGTAGGTTTAAACTGTGTTAAACAATGTTGGGAAATAATTTGTGGCATGTGATGGAGTTGTGGAGTAGATGTTCCATGAAAAATGCCTGTTACCTGGCCATGATCTTCCCTTCACAGACTGCTTTCAGCCTAAAATGGGTCACATGTTTGAGATCTTCAGGCTTAGATTACTTCAATTCATATTATATCAGAATGAATTTTCTTTAAAAGTTCTGGACAGTAAATAGCTCTCCTGCTGCAGAGTACAGCATTGAGTGCCCAAGGTCAGTTCTTCTGTACAGAAATCTCTAGGATGCCTCATTAATTGAACAAAAGAAAGAACCAGGCATAAGAATGGAACAAAAAATATGTAAGTAATGAGATTTTTCGTATTCAAAATGTTCAGTTCTTATCATTTCTCTTTCTATTTTGTTTACTGTGCCAGTTATGAATAAAGATGAGACATTTATGAGAGGGTTAATATAAACTATAGCTTTATTAATGTATCTTGAAGATTTACTCAGCAAGAAATCAAGTAGTGCATGCCGTCACTATTTTTTTATCACTTCTACTTGTTTGAAGGTTGCCATTGAATTTTCCTGTTCAAGTTGTGTTAGTGGTCCTCTGTGTATTATGCTAGTGGCATACACCTCTAACTTATCTCTGTATTTGAAATTCACCCAGCAAGAACTGCTTTCCAGTGCTTTCTATTTTGAGCCCAATTTTCCATCTGCCCTGTCAAGCTGAGTGGTTGTATAAACAATGATATGTTTTCCCAGCTTGGCTTTGATTCTCAATTAAAACACAAATACAAGGCAAAAAGCATACTTACTCATTTTTATGTATCCTGAATGTTCATGCATTCAAAGTATAAATTTTCTATACTGTTTTCTACAAGTAGGCAAATATAAATTATTGGTTCCTGTAGTTTCTGAAGTAGCGTAACTGCATAAATCTGAAATCTGCTTGTAGAGTGAAGATGTTGATAAATGTTGACAGGAATAGCCCGTATAATAAATATACATATATGAAATCTTTCTACAAATAGGAAGAACCAGGGAAATGGTAGATTTACTAAAACCTTCAATGGACAATGGAGCAGCTTGTCCAAATGTACATTTTCAGATTGCATGGTTTGATGGTTTGAAGAAATAATGACTTGCTTTTGCATCTCATTTTTTGTTTTTACCCAGTGTATTGCATTCAAAGGAAGATCTTTAAGAGAAATATAAATATTACTATATTACTTTTTTATTTTTTTTTTGCCACTTTTTCTTACTGTCCTTGGCTGTTTGAAAATATGAACAAAATAAAAGCGAGTGAAGAAGAATTCAAGCATGAAAATGTGACTGCCATTTCTATTTGTCAAACAAAAGCCATCATTAATTCTTTGGTTTCTTTTTAACATTGAACTTATTATTGATAGCTCATGAGTTATAAACTTTACAGCCTTTGATCTACTATTCTTCTTAGGAGTCTTTGCTAGAAACCACTTGAGAACACCCATCTTCAGAGTCAGCCAGTAGGAAATGTGGTGCTGTCAGGACCATGTGGAGCAATGGAAAGGGCTGATTGAGAGAGGTGCCCTTTGGACAATAAGCAGTCTACCTGTCACTCAGCATGACCGTGGCTGCCAGGAGTGCCAGAGAACTCATTACAAACAGACTTGCTGGCAATCAGAGCTGTGTTGCAGTTCTTCAAAGCAGACTGGTTGTGTGCAGAGCCTGTTACAGACAGTGTAGTTAGGGCAGATAGTAAATATAATTGCTGAAAAAGAATGATAGGGTACTCAGAACAGTATTGAGACCACTGGTGCCAAAAAGCTGTTAAATTTCAGTAATTAAGCTCAGAAAAAAAAAAAAAAAAAAAAAAAAAGTGAAAAAGTAAAGAAAACCTAGTGTTTAAAATGTTAGGTATGCGGTGAATATTCACTGTATAAAGAAAAAAAAGGTAATATCTTTGACCTGTAAAAAAGAGATGAAATTGAATTACTTTGATGTCCAAATGAATTATACTAAGATACTCTGAGCTTTACCCTATGCACAAATTCCTGTTGATTTAGCCAGTATTTTGTAGAAAGAAACTTAATTTTTCCCACTATGTGTGAAATATTGTTTTAGTGATATTATGCCATGAATATTTGGGAAGTGGTTACATCAAACTAAAAATCAAAACATTTTATTAACTTTTGTTGTTATTTAATAAGAACAAAAAATCATATTATTTATTTTAATATGACTTTGCCAAAATTTCTTACCCAAATAGCTAAATGAGAAATGTTGAAATTGGTAAACTTGCAGCCGAGACTCTACTTGTTCATCACTTCACTGAAGAGTTTGTTCATTGCCAAGAGAGTGAAAAAGCAGCTTTTTTTAAAGAGCTATAGAACAGAAATTGACATAGTTCTTGGCCACTTGGTTTCCTCACTGGTCTGCATGATCTCTGTCACAAGCAAGTCTGGCTTTGTCTTTGATTTCAATATCTAATCTGTTTGTTTTGTTGTTGTTTGTTTTGTTTTATTTCATTTTTGTTTTTTTTTTTTGTTTAGAATTCTGTGGAGTCTCCACAGACTAAGCAGTAAGCTGGGATAAAGTGAGTTTTTAAAAGCAAAATAGGTGGATCTCATTCTGGTTTTGTATAGCTAGACAGTCTCTTTCATGCAGGCCTGAATCACTTTGAGTGATTACTAAGACTGTTAATAATGCCATTTTACTAATAATTATTAACCTCCTTCCTCTGTTGAAGACCCCAATTTATTGAGTTCCAGTCTGACTGTTTTTCCTTTGTACAAGAAACTAAGATTTATATATTCTACTATTGTAAAACTGTTTATGGTGGACTTGTGTTAGCTCCCTGGAGATAAAGGTCTCCTGCTGGTGCTCTATCAAAGACTCTGATAGGTAGCCCACTTGTGTTGCAGGAAAAGCAAAAATTATATGAAGAGATATGGGTTAGAATTTTCTAAAACATCTATACTGTAATATCTGTACAGTAGTGTACAGTTTCATCTAAATTACCAGATCTCTCAATATCAGGCTTTGCAAATTCTACATACACAGAGTAAAAAGAAGACACTAAGAAGGCTGCATAAAACAAATGATCATTTTGGATGATCATCATGACTGGATGCACAGAATTAAAATAAGTCCATCTGAGCCTTAAGAACAATTAGACTGGTAATGTTGTGGTATTTCTCAAATTGTCAGGGAAAGCCTAACACTTTCCTCAGCAAACTCTAGTGCACTGGGAGAAATCTCAGAAGCAAGCAAGCCACTGAAAGGGTGGTTCTAATTGTCCATATCTGGAATTCTCCTATGAGCTCTCATAGAAGAGCATTACTTATATAGAGGAGGCATTGTTGGCTGAAAAATAGAATTTTCAGATAATTCTAGTTTTCAATACTTCTCAGGTTTCCTCTTTCCCTGTCTTTTGCTGTCTTCATCACAACTCCATTTTACTTTTCATATGTAGATAATAGTATACTGAAAGCAACATTTAGACTTGTAACTACTCTGTGTCTTTGTGCCTTGCTTTTCATCTCAAATTCTTATTTCATTATCATAAAAGTCAATTTCATAATAGATTTATGGGAATTACTGCAATTTTCCTGTGCCAAAATTTGAAGAAAAGAAAATGGTATCATAAGTTACAAATGTAATGGAAATTCTCTGTCACCTGCAGATATGGGCATTAGGTTGATGTTATAAGTAATGAAACTATCCTTGGAATAATAAGCTAAAAAGCAGCAACTGGTTGTTAAAACTGACTTAATATCAAATCAGTTGTCACTGGTATACCTGTGGAAGTAGGAGGATTTATAGATTATTACTAATGCATTCAAAGACACAGTGATCTTGGCTTTGAATAAGCTATATTTAATGGAAAGGCCTAAAAAAGTTATCTCATAGAAAGTGACATTACTTTGAAAGAATCTTTTTCTCTCATTTAGTATAGATTTTTATTTTAATTTATAAAATTGGTGATCTATAACACATAATCCAAGAAAGAAGTACTCTTGTTCTGACTCTGATAGAACTAGCCACGTACTGAAAGCTATTTCAAGATTCTGAGGTTTCCTATAAAATTAAACTACTAACTATGATTTATCACCATGCTAAGGTGAAACAGCAGAATAGAATCAACAGTGCAATTGATAATATGGCCATTAGAGGGAAGATAGAATAATATATATATATATTAATGTTTTGCAACTTCAGCATTACAGCTTCCAGAAGAGTCCATACCTCTGTCAACTGCATTGTGGGCTATCAGCAGGGTTTTTAATATGTACAATAGGCTGGGATCCAAAACAGCATTGTTCTGTGGGCTTGGAAATTCACTGCTGAACATTATTGACAATAGCAGAATTTACTGCGGTATTAAGTACTATGACTTGGTGGAGGACAGGTCAGCCATGAGCCAGCAGTGTGCCCTCCTGGCCAAAAAGGCACTCCCCCTCTACTCTGCCCTGGTCAGGCCTCACCTGGAGTACTGTGCCCAGTTCTGGGCTCCCCGCCACAAATAAAGACAGGGATCTCCTGGAAAGAGTCCAGCAGAGGGCCACAAAGATGATACGGGGCCTGGAGCATCTCCCCTATGAGGAAAGGCTGAGAGACATGGGTATCTTCAGCCTTGAGAAGACTGAGAGGGGATCTTATTAATGTTTACAAATATCTTAAGTGTGGGAGACAGAGGGATTTGGCCAACCTCTTTTCAGTGGTTTGTAGGGACAGGACAAGGGGAAATGGCCACAAAATGGAGCACAGGAAGTTCCGCACCGACATGTGAAAGAACTTCTTCATGGTGAGGGTGACAGAGTACTGGAGCAGGCTGCCCAGGGAGGTTGTGGAGTCTCCTTCTCTGGAGATATTCAAGGCCCATCTGGACGCCTACCTGGGCAACCTGCTCTAGGGAACCTGCTTTGGCAGTGGGATTGGACCCAATGATCTTTTGAGGTCCCTTCCAACCCCTACAAATCTGTGATACTGTGATTCTGTGATGCTCTCTAAATAGGCAGTTCTTAAACTGTTGCAGAACTGAAAGGTAAGCAGTAGGGAGGATACATGCTAAAATGTTGCAGTGTCCAATGTAAAAAGCAAAGCTACATATGATTTTTAAAAGGAAATAAAACAAAACAAAACAAAAAACATTTTTAATGAAACAATGTGTTATTCTCTTGTGTAATAGGACAGAAGAAATATTTTCAAGTTTAGATTTTACACTACACTGTCAAAGTCCCTAAACATTGTCTCTGTGTTGCTGACTGTGCTTACAGTATCAGCTACTCTTTAGAAATTTCCCCTGGCATGATGTAATTCTTCAGGGACACAAAACTAAAGAAATAAAAACTGTCTGAGTTTCCTCTCTGTTTTCACTATGAATAGCATTCTGGTAGCTGAAAATGATGGGAAAATAGTAGAGTGAATACTTTCATTTAATGGTTACTCTTGTGCCTGTAACATGGTGCAGAGACTGCCAAGCTGACTTGTAAGAGTGAGGTTTATTACAGGCTACACAACAAGCTCATTTATAATTTGCACAACGTTTAAAGATATGTTTGGTTATCTGATTTTATGCAAAAATGTGTTTTTACACAAAGAAACTGTATGCCATGCAGTCTACCATAAAATACTTATTTTAGATTAATGTTTGCCATGGGATTCATGCTTTGTGCTGATGATGCTTTTGATTATGTTGGTCTAAAATGTTTCTTGCTTTATCAGACAAATTAATCAGATGATGAGTTCTCAGAACTTGTATAGCACTCTTGAGAATGTGCATCAAAGGAGCATACTGACAGCTTTTTATTGTACAGTCATATTATCAATACAGTATGTGTTCCAAGATCTAGGACAGGTCCTATGAATCTATATTGACTTACAATAGCACAGTATCTGAAGAACATTGAGGCCACGTGCGTGTACATCAGTAAGGACTTATCAATTCCATTCTTAAATAGTGCCAGTTCGTTTATTAGAGCTAGTTTATGTGTTAAGAGATTTTCTCTGCTGAGTCATCTGACCCTGGAGAAAAACAGCTAGTTGATTTTCCCAAGCTTTTTTGTTTGTTTGTTTGTTTGTTTGTTTTCCTGCAACAGCTAAATTGCTGACCTGGTTTTTGAGGGTGGACAATTCTGAATGAGAGCGTGTCTGTAAATAGAATATGAAATAACATATTTGCTTGTCTGTCTCGTATGAATTTATTTCTCCAAGCTAAACAACCTCCCTTCCACAAGCACATACAAACATGCACCTGATTTATCTCCGTATCTAATCATACGTAAAAGACATTGCTGGTTCCCATAGCAACTATGGTTCAGTATATTCATTGACCTTTTTCTTGTCAGTATTTGCCTTATTATTCAACATAAAAAATTGTTGTCATATCAATAAGAATTCTAATATATAGAGATCCTAATGTTTTTCCTCTGTCCAATCTAAGACATATTACTTTTCAGAGGTTCAGTCCATCACTAGAAAATGTAATTTAAATGTAAGAAGTATAAGGGCTGCTCTTGAGTGTTATTTACTTATGCTGCATCTATTATTTGAACACACAGCAAGGATTTTTTTTTTTTTTTTCCATCTATTTTGACAGGCTCAGCTCTTCAGAGAATTTATTTTATCTCTAATGCTAGAAGCTGATTCCACTGGCACTTCAGGCACAAATTTAAAACACAAAAGAGACAGTATGTCTGTTCTTGTCTTGGAGAGATAAAATTTAATGTAGAGAAAGGAAAGAGCGACAAATATTCTGCTTGATTTTTAAAAATTTTTAATGGAAAAGGAACTAATAATGCAAGCTGCAGTCCTTCCCTGTATCACTGTGTAGGGGCTGAGCTTTAACTTCTAAACATATTTGCCTTTCATTTGTCTTGATTTTGCTATTTGTGGAGCAAAGGTGGGCCTCTTTGTTTTCTTGGCTTAATCCGGTTTAAATATTAAAGCCCTAAATGTTTTCATTACTATAGTATGTGACTAATACTGATTTTTTTTTTACTCTTTTTTAATATGCATACATATATATATATACACACACATATATTCTAGATGCACATACATCTATTCTGTATTTACATATGAAGGAGTAATTTTATTTAGCTTTTCTGTTCCTATCAATAAACTATTGATAACTTAAACATATTAAAAGTCAGATGCCATCATAAATAAAACAGCAAAATATGTCTATGTTTATATTTTGAAAATGCTGCAAATTGAATAATATTTTAAACAACAACACCAAAAAACATTTATAGCTTTTGATATGAGACAAGTCATTTTGTGAGTTTAAAAAACGATTCAGACATAGTGAAACACTAAGAACACAGAACTCAAAGTGTCATTATTGTCTGAAATGCAGACGGTGAGGGATTTTTCCGTCTTTTTCTGTAACTGCAATTTTAGTAGTCTCTTTCATAACTCTATAGACAGTTGATCCAAGTGTTGTTTCTCTGTCTACATTATTTACTGAAATTGCTAATTTACTGCTGAAATTCACAAAATGATGCTCAAAGAAAGTCATTTCAGAAGCTTATAGGTTTGGTTTTGGGGAGATTTTTATATTAAGCTTTCATGCTGTAAGGGTAAGGTAAAAATGTTGTCTGAGATTTTAATAATCGTAATCATAATTTTAAAAGTAGGTTAACTGATGTTCAATTCATTCAGAAACTTTATGGATATGAATGATGCAATAAGCATGCAGACTTGTAAGTGCATAGTAATCAATTGTTTTTCTGTTTAATGAAATTTAAAGCTTTCTAAGAAAAGGATCTCATGATGTTTCAGGCAACCTTCTCAAAAGACATTTCAATGGCTCTACTACATCACTACAACAAAATCACTAAAATCAAAATAATGCATGTTTATGAGTTTAATTAATTAACAGACTCACAGGATGAGGAAAAGAAAAATGGATAGGAGACTAACTGTAAAAGTCAGAGAGTGTGCTATATATTTACACATCGCTCTCTGTTTAGTGGTCATCTGCTACAGGAAATAATAATCAGCCAGTAAAGTTTCCTGCACTGTTTTGGGCAGTTTACAGATTTACTAGTATTCCAGGGAGAACGAGATAATGTTTATTCTGGTTGTGCCCTGAGCAGGGTTACCTCCTAGGATCTCTGACCCAATAAATCTGTTTTCCTCAGTATACAGTTGCTGTCTGCCTTTGAGCACCAGTCCTCTCCTCTCCATCTTGCAACGCATTACTGACTGCAGTTTTATCAGTCCAGGTCTCTGCACCTGCTGTTCTGATTGGTTTGATTACCAACTATCTCCTATCTCAGCCTGCTTGGTAGAATTTATTATGTGAGTACATGCCTGCAACATTTCCAGATTTTTATCTAATATTGTATTTGCATCAGTTGTCAGGAGTGCAAAAGGTATGTTAAATGAATTTTAAGTTAGATTACTCCCTCATGCACAGTAGTAGATAAAAAATTATTACACTGTTGCCATGAAAATGTAAGTTGTGTAAAACTTTTCCATTTGAACAAAAAACATTTTTTTATGGTAAACACTTCATTCCTTCACATATCTTTTTTTTTTTTTTTTTTTTTTTTTTT
>NC_048893.1:103102571-103124688 GCF_011077185.1 Oxyura jamaicensis | reverse complement strand
GGGAGGGAGGGAGGGAGGGAGGTGGGGGGAGCAAGAGAGAGAAAGTGAGTTTCCAAAACAGAGGAAAGGATCCATTAACTATAGGACCTAGTCCAGTTATCTTCAGATATTTTATTCTTTATTCTGTTGTGTGGCCTAGAAACATCACGTTGAGTGTGTTTGCATTATATCCCTTGAGAAATACCATATTACTTCCCCAGACAAGATTATTGTTGGTTGCAGGGGTAACAGAGGAAGTCAGAGAGCAGTTTTTCACTTGGCTAAACACATACAGAAACATGTATACAGAATTGATGCAGCATTTTTGAAAGACATCTTTACATGCCTACCATCCCAGCTTTGTTTCTTTTCTATAGCTATAACCACAGGGTAGGATTGTGAGCCTCTGATATTTTTAAGGTAATATATTCAGACATCCTGAAGTTCTACAAACATTCAAGATCACCTTGAGTCTGGTACAACAAATAACTTGTTAGAATAACTGGAATCTCATACTTAAGATTGTATGTGTTGTACAAGCAATATAGCAGACTGAATGACAACATTTTCCATAAATGAAATATATTTTTCCCCTGGGGTTAGACCACCATTTACTTTAATTTAATCAATTTAATTAAATTGAAATAGTGGCACAACCCCTCAGGGAGTGTGTGCTTCATTTATGAGGTATTTCATCAAAACTATTTGAAATCTGAGCATTTTTTCTCTCAATAGATGTGAAGAGCATATTTAAAGAACTGCCAGAGTTAATGTGATTTCCCAGTTATGTCAAAAATGGCAGCTTTTATTGTACAGAGAAAGGATAAAATAGCACAGAAAATGTATTTGCATATAAAGTTATCTTAATATTGCATGTCATAATTTTATTGTAATTTGTAAGTTCATGAAAACTATTAGATAGTTTTCATGATTTGTAAGTTCATGATTTGTAAGTTCATGAAAACTATATGATATTAGGTAATTAGCATGCCTAAATGACAAACTAAGCATTATCTGAAATGGTTATCCATTTACTTAATTTAAAGTATTATAAAAGAGAGGATAAAGTTCTCAAATTTTAGAGAAATTTAGCAATTCATAATTTAGCAAATTACTATATAATTTGGCTGTTATTTTCTATGAGGATGCAAAATTCTAAAAATTACTTTTCATAGTGAAGCAATTGTTGGTAGAGATGGTAAAGTTGTACATGGTGATACAGTCCATTGGTAAAGTATATGTTTCTTATAAGATCACTTTTTTGTTTTAACTTTTACACATATACACACACACACACAAAAAAAAGATTTAAAAATGAAAAAGAAGAAAAAGAGTTAATATTGAAATATTTTAAAACAATTACACACTAATTATTTGGAAGACTACATTTTCAGGTGATTTACACCACTGAACAGAATGTTAGAAAAAGGTTTCATTCTGCTGTTATACCTTGCAGCACAAGTGAGACAAACCTTGAGTACAGAATAGATCTAGTGAGAATTTCAAAGTGACTTTACATGACCTTCTAAATTGGTTGGATTAATCCATATAGGCTCTGAACAAAGAGAGAGGAAGAGGAGCAAGAGGGAGGACTACAGGACCCCATGGGTAGAATACAACAAAAGACAACCAGCCATCTCTGCCTTAATAAATGTGGTAAAAACATTTTAAAATCACAAAAGCATATGGGTTGGAAGGAACACTGGGGAACACAACCTTTCTGGGAAAACTGTTCCAGGTTTAAAACAGTCTCATATTGACATGTTTTCCTTATATCTAATCAGAATTTCCCTTGACAACATCAGCCAGCTCCTCTAGCAGCCTTGGATACATCTAAGCTAGTCCCAGCTATTGTGACACTCAAGCAATTTTAATACTTGTGTTATTTTTGGTGAAACAGGAGCCAAAATCCTGAAGATACAGGAACTTAGTATTTAAGCAATACTTTACAGAAAATATGTATTAATGTAAGTATGCTTCAGCTCTGTGACATCCTGGAGATGACTGCAGCTTTGTTTTATGTTTGGCAACTTAACCTACTGTGAGAAGTACCTGGCATGCCATTTTTAATATCTGATATATAGGAAGTTATTTAACTTATAAGAGCAATTATTTTTTGTATCTCTCCTTCAGTGTTAATTGGTTATATGCACACAGCTTTATCAAAATGCTTAGGTCTCATCTTGCCTTTTTTTTTTTTTGTCTTTTTTATTATTTTTTTTTAAACTAGTTTTTGTTCACAGCCCTCCTAAAATATGAAATTTTGAAAGAAGGAGAAAAGAAAAACCAAGAAGTCCCAAATCTTTGTTCCTAATGCATTAAATCAACAACTTTGTCAGTGCAGAGGCAAAACAGGAAGAAGAAATGGAAATATACTATCACAAAGATTTTGAGGTGTAAAACTAATAACATACAGATAATGAACTCTATGTTATTATTGTATGGATCTCAAAAAGGGAAAGAGTCTCTGAGCAAATTCTTATGATGGTGTGATATTTATTTGATGGATAATACCTTCTGTTTAAGAATGCTTTTCAGTGAGTATTGATTTCAGTCTGTATTTAATCAATGCTGTGGAAGAACAGATGTTCCTTAAGGATATCAATTACATATCAATTTACCTCAGCCTTAAAACTGAGGTAAAAAGAATTGGGACTATGAATTATGAGCAACACAGTAATTCCTTCTCCCTGATGACCACCTAGGTGCTTCTTTTGCTGTTTGACATTAGCATGTTTTTCATAACAAGCTTTAAACTCTTTAAGACTTGACATGCAACTGATAGGTTGGCTGCTTGGTAAGAAATGCCCTAGTGATCCAATCCTTGCCTTTGTATATTAGTATAATCATTGCAGTGACATTCGAGTACTAAAGTATCTGTACATACTTGTGGTAGGTGTGGTTATGACTTTGTTGGTTGAATTTGAATGGGATTATCTGATTTAAGAGGAATTATTGATTAATCTTCTCTCTACTGTTCATTTAGTGTCTCTGTATTAGGTTTCTTTAAGAGACAGTATTCTTAATATTAGTGAGAAGTTTATCAGAAATATTTGTCAGTGATTCTCTTCATTTCTTGTTATGTGGAATAGGTTTGATTTGTCCAATCCTTTAGACTAAACTTTTTGTCAAACTGGCTAAACTATCCACCTAATAAAAAATGTGTCTTCTCCACACAGTTAACTTTTTTGAACAGGTTTGTATTTATAGCTTTTGAAAACTCCTCACCTAAAAATAATTGCTAATATTAGCAATGAACCATTTTTTAGATGTTTGCTTAAAAATTTTATCTCTGGGAATTACAGAAGTTTGGGATCACTTTTTTCTCTGGAAGCTCTTGCCTCACATATAAATTGTGTGATCTTGTCATGTCATGTGATCGTGTCTATGGTAGTTTGGGATTGATAGATATTCAGCTTGATCGTTTTTAAAAAAGATATATAGGTTATTAAACTGCATGCTCACATTCAGAAGTTTTGGATATAACTTCATTTTTTACTTTCATCAATGTGGCCAAAATAATTCATTTTCTTTCGCTCAAGAATGACAACTGGAAAATGCATTCTTATTTGTTGAAAATATGTTGAATATAGAAAAATATTTTGTTAAATGACTCCTGCTTCAACCATATTTCACCATTTTAACTTTTTGAAATTTGCTGTTCTTTATACCAACTGAAGATCTTGTTTCACTATCAATTCATTTATCTAATGTAATACATTTAGAACAGCTTCTGAATGTTACATCCCCTAAATATATAACACAAAATATACAAAACATAATCCTTCATCCAATAAGCCTAAAAGTTAACATAATTTTGATTATTAGAATTAAAGCAAAATATCATCTAATGAATATACATTCCATCTTAGTATTAATTACGTGCTCTGTGTGCTTCCCAATCTATAGAAAGTAATTTTGTCCTTTATTTAGACTTTCTGAATGATGCACCTATTAGTATAATGAGCAACATACTGAGATTCTGATAGCATTCCTGCAGGTTTTCTCTTTGTGGCTAAAATATATATATATATATATAAATGTTACATGATTCTAAAGCAGATTATGCCACTCTTGCTTTGAAGGGGGATTTTTGTCACTGGGGAAGACTTTACAATATATTGTAGTTAAATATAAATGCATTTAGTTATTCTTCATGGTTTATAATTATCAAATTATCATATATATATATATATGATAGAGTGAACAATGTATTCCCCCATATAATTTTTATTGTTTTTTAAACTTTGGGAATTTATATATATATATTTATATATATATATAAGCATATAAGCAAAGTTATGTGAAAAGCTAGAAGACAAACCTGTTAAACACATTATATTAAGTTGCATTGCAAGACCAAGAAACAGAAGATGATCATTTGTTGTGGAGAAAATTCTGACACAGTTGTCAAGAGAATTAATCAACCTTTTCTCTTTCCATCTGCTCATCTTTGCACAACTTGGCCCTTACTCCTATAATGTGAGTTCTGAAACCACAGACTTGTTCAACAATCTTTTTTTTCTCTTGCATGTAACTAGCTTAAAAGGCTTGGGAAATAGCCACGGGGTTCTGCAGAGATACCTGAGCTGGCTTTGAATGAATTAGCTGTAGGTCTGAAAACAAAATAATTATATAAGCATTGAGGTACCCAAGCAACACATGAACAACTCCTGAGCTCACCTAACTAATTAGCCTTGTAGGGAAGCAACACTAATTAGTTTGTGGGGAATGACCGAGTACTACTGCTTCTGGGACTTGACATTCAAATTTATGTATGGTGTGGCTCTTTTGATATACAAGTTATTTTGTGTTTCTCTCTAGAGCAGCAGGCATTGTATAGCATAGACAACCTTTCAGATTTAGTACCTGACCAAATATGGTTCTTACCTTCCTCCTTTCTACAACTCAATTCTTTATTTTTCTTTCATATGACTGTCAGTGACATCTAGACATCCTCCATGCCTGATTGTTTTTCATTTGTATTTGCAGGTAGTTGTAAGAAGCCTCAGTGGTAAAATTCAGGAGGTATATAGAGATCTTTCATAATTCTGAACTCACCAGCAGGCACTTCGTAGTTATGCTGTCATTTATCAGCAGTCAGATATGCCACACTCTTTTTTTAGTGGCCATACTCCCTATCCTGTCTTTGTCATATTTAACTGAATATGCTCAACTGATTTGAGTATTTACAGGTAGCAATAGTTTTGGTAGCCATAACACTTACTGAAATGGTTGGAAAAAATACTCGTCAACACTATTTCTTTGCACAAGCTCCAGGGTTCTATGAAGGATAATGCTCTAGGCAGTGTCTACAGTCTTAAAAGACTAGATACATAAGTAATAAACTAAGCTTAGAATAATATTTTTGCTGAAAGCTGTTCTCTGACATGTGGGCATGCTCAGTCCACTTAATGTGTAGAATAATTTGCTTTAAATAAATTATTTCTGTGTTTCATCTGAATTGTGCAAAGAAATAAATTGCCTTCTAGTCTAAGCCAGTCAAATGGAGTTCTCAGAGCATCTGAAAATGTTTCTTAAATGCAGACTCACATCTTAACCTGTAAATGCAGACTCACATCTTAACCTTAAAAGTCTAGTGGGGACTAGGCTAATAAAGTCTTACATTGTTTTGCTTGAAGGAGTAGAATCAATAAACCAGGCAGAACCATAAAAGAAGATCACACAGTTTCTTTAAAGCCTTTTCTCTGTTCTCAGTTTTCTAGTAGCCCTGTACGTAGAAAAACATGGACCAACAGCACATCAGGACCATATAATGTGCTATTGAATTAATTTCAGATGTAAACCCATAGGCCTTGAGAAGATAATCAGCAAAAGTTCTCTATAAAATCTGTGGAGAAGGATACAGAGTAGCACCCCACATTTACACACATAAATGTGTTCTGGACTATGTCACCAAGACAAAGAAGATATAAGGTAATTCATTTCCTAAGAATAATTTTAACATTTGTCAATACTTTGTCATAATTGAACATGCTCATTTATCAATAAAATCAAGTTTATCATTTTATCTGCTTTGCAGAAAAGGTCCTGGTGGTCCTGGCAGACACCAAGTTGAACATGAGACCTTGTAAATGTGCTCTTGCAGCAAGGCTAATAGTGTCCTTTCTGGGCTGCATAGAGGGACTCTTTCCAGAAAGTCTAACGAGGTGATTCCTCCCCTCTGTTTAGCACTGGTGAGGCCACACATAGAGTATTGTGGCCAGTTCTGAGCTCCCCAGTGCTTGAAAGAAATTGAAATAGTTCAAAAAAAGAGCCAGTAATACATTATGTTGGGGACTGGAGTATCTCTCCCAAAGCGAAAGGCTGAGAGCTGGGACTGTTCAGCACATAGAACAGAAGGGGATCTTATCAATGTCTACAAATACCTGAAGGAAGGGTTTAAAAAAGGTAAAGACAGGCTTTTTTCAGTGGTTTCCAGTGACAGTACAAGAAGTGGTAGACACAAACTGAAACACAGGAGCCTCTGCCTGAAGTTAAGGAAAAACATAAGGATGATTGAACACCTGCCCAGGTTGCCCAGATACGATCTATAGTCTCTATCCTTGTAGATATTCATAAGCTGTCTAGATATGGTGCTACTGTGCTACTGGATCTAGATGACCCTTCTTGAGCAGGAAGTTGGACCAGATGACCTCCCAAGGTCCCTTCCAACCTCAGTCATTCTGTGATTCTGTGATATTATGACCTTGTGATAATAAACCACATAGGCATATATGCATATCTAAAGGGGTAAAATAGAAAAGTTTGTTTGTTTTGTTTGTTTTTCTCACTATCCATGGCAAAAGCTCTTAAAAAATTATGACTGTTAAAAATAAAATAATAATGATAATAATAATAATGGGAAAAGGAAAGAGGTCCATGAAAGTAAGTTTCATATCTCAGGCATTTGGTTGCTTTATGATACAGGAGATACAGATTAATACAAATGGTATGAAACACCTCTCAGTGGCAGTGGTTGTCTATTTCAGAAACAGTTATGGATGACAGTCTGTGAAGATAACATTATAAACAGTGCCTCAGGCCCTATTATGAGTGACTTCAGAAGGTGTTTCTTTATTTGGAGAAAAAAAACCTGGTCATACTGTGTTAACAGAAACAAAAAGGTGTGGATGACAAAGCTGAATATTGACGTGATGTTGTTTTGAAGTTTGTTTGTAACAAAATCTCTCCTTTCACCTCAGTTCTGGATTAAATTAGTGTTTGTTGATGTTTTGAAATTAAGTGATTTATACTGTTTTAATTCTGGTTCTGCCTTCACCCTCAACTAACTCTAATTTCTGTAAAATTAGTGGCTAAACTCTTAAACTTTTTTTTTTTTTTTTTTTTTTTTTTTTTTTCTTTTTACCTGTCTTGAGTAGTTTTTGCCCTCTTGGTTCATACACTATCTCTCTGTCAGTGGTGCATCCTGGTTTTCTCAGCTGGATTTTTCTCCCATGGAAAATGCTGAAAATAATTTAACTGGGGCATGCTAAAAGGATGATGAATCAGTAGATATGATTTCCAAGATAGTTTTACACTGGTCTGGCAATGGCCCTCATGGCATAGCAATTTTTTCCTACTCCTCTTTTCTTTCATTCTTTAAACAGCTGTAACGTCAATACTGACCCTAAAGTAATTTTTGTATATATTACGAAATTGCTGACAAATACTGTTTCCTTTTTCCTGGGTGACTGAGAACTTAGGGCATTTTAAAAAGGAATCATCATCATATATCAGACCTTACTGTTTGGATACTATTTGGATAACCTTCAAATTAATTTTCAGTTAGTGACGCAAATTTGGGGAGTGCAATTTATCCAGTCATTGTGCTCATCTATACAGCAGGTTAGAGGGCTAATTGTCAGGATATCCTTCATTTCATTGGAGGAAACTGAACAATAATTCATACACAAGCACAATTCATACATGAAATTTCACCCTCCACCTCCCCACCCCCCCAAAAAAAAAATAAATATATATAATCTAAAGGCTTAAATGTCTTTAAAATGTCTGTTTCTTCCTATTAATGAAAAAAAGAGACTATCTTCGACATAAATGTTTACATGATGGTTACAGTTCAAGGACAGATTAAATGGATTAAATGAATTCTGCCACAAGTAATCAAACATATTCAGCTTGAAAACACACACTGATGAAATTTATGAAATTTTTTAAATTTAGTATATAGGTGTGCTTTGGGGTATGCTTAAATAGTCTGAAACCCTGGAATAGCTGAGCTGGGTTTGGAGAGTGAGGTGGGAAGAAGAATAATGTAAAGCTTTTAAAGAGCTAATTGAATATGCAAGCTATCAAATTTGGGGGATTTTTAAGCCATAAGCTTCAGATACAGGTCAAATAGTTTAGACTGACATTCCCTACATCTTCCATGTGGTTTGTTTTTTTGTTTTTTGTTCTGTTTTTGAACTTCCAGATAAGTGTTGAATATATCAAATCTGTATTCGTGTGCATGTGTGATGTTAAAGCATCAGACGAGCCAAATTACGAGTGACTGTTCCCTGTTGATGGTGACTATACATCAGTGCTTAGCACTGATTTTCACTAATCTCTCCTACTGAGAGACTGCTGAACAACGTTTTCCCACAAATTAAAATGTTTAAGTTAGTGTTTCAAGCTAATGCTGAAAATTTTAACTGGGAATATCCTAGTGAGCAGGATGGTAAGCTAACCATATAATCTTTATAAAATATATTATACTGACAAAATTCTGCTGGTGCTTTTCTTTCATTTAATAAACTATAAGAGATACATTTAATAAGCTATAAATAAATCATAAAACTGCTACTAAAACAATAATGTCAGGAAGAAGACAGAGGCAGAGGTTCATCTTCATTATCAGCCCTATTTGGTAGATTTTAGGTGAAAATTAAAGTTAAAATGAAAATATTTTAAATCTTGAGATTTTTGCCACTTTTCCTTCAGTATGACATCTGAAAAGTGTCTTATGTATATAAAGGTTGATCTATTCATTATGAGAAATTTATGCAAGACTTGTCCTTTCTTCTGACCATGTGATTGCACACCAATCTTTAAATTTGATAAAATGGAATTTGTTTACTGCCATAAAATTTTAAGGAAAATATTATTCATTTTATATTATTTATTTCAATAATTTTTCTATTTAAACAGTATTTTAGTCCCTCTGAAGTTATTACACTGTTTTTGTGAGGTACTGGCTATATTTAGTTCTGTAAACAGATGATCTGAGATTCTGAGAACAATAAGGAAAATGTGCTGAGAACTCTTCAGAAAGGAGGCAGAGAGTTAAAAATTAATCAGAATCAGAATATTTCCTTGTCCTGTCTTGTACAATCTCGATCCTGTAAAATGTAATGATTTTTTTTTTTTTTTTCCTAGGTGTGATTGTAAAATTCACAGTAAATGCAGTTATAGAATATTTTATTTTCCATCTCGTCATATCCATGTTGGATGTTGTGAATTCTATATATTCAGTCTTTCTTTATGATTTCTAATAATATTTGCTCTTTTTAAAATCACAGCCTATCCAGTGTCTATAAATTTTAAGTGTATGAGGTAGCTGAATGATTTCTCTGTTAGTATCCTCATACACATAGATGAAAAATAAAATTTAATCTGTGCAATATTTGCTGAAAATTAGGCTCTAGTAAAAAAGTTTCTGTAACTTCCAAGAATAGTTATTCCTAAAAACTTAGTTGGTATAAATATTAATATTTATATTATAAGATTTAGGAATATGAAGGGCAAGAAGACATATTTTTGCTATACTTCCTTTTAAACCTTCTTACATTGCATTTCTATTTATGGGATTATCTTTTTTTTTTTTTTTTTTTTTTTTTTTTCCCACTATGATATCACTTAGTTTCATAATTGTGTGATTTCAGCATTTCCTCTTCTTGCTTTTCTTAATTAATAATGCACACTTCAAGGTCCTAAACTTTTTGAGAAACTGACTTTGCAAAGTCATTTAATGAAATAACAAATAATAATAAAACAAAAAGCAACTTTTTGGATTTTATAGTTTAGTCCTGTTCCCAGTGGTGACTCAGATTAGCTACTTTTCAGGTAAAATAATGAAGAATATCACTCAGTATTTCTCCATGGAACAAATGACCTTAATTAATTTTGGGGTGAGAATAGTTTACTTCCTCTGTTCAAGTTCCTTTCTGCCTTTCCTGGATTCAAAAATATTTAATTTATATTTAATAAACCACAAAGAAAAACATTTATAAATAAAGTTGTTATGAAGAGTGGCCTTTATTTCAGCAGGCAGGTATTACCATTTCCCAAAATGCGAACATGATCATAACCAAAAAGTATTCAGATCATTCCTGTTTACTAAACTGAAAGTTCAAGAAATATCTGTATTTGTAATGTATTTGAAGTACCATAGACAGGTACATAAGCTGTGCCCAGCAACAAAGTTAAGTGCTTGGCTTGATTTTTCATGATATTTCTTTAATTTTTATTAATGAGTAAAATGACATGTATTATCAACCAGACAAACAGTTGAGTTAATATATTTATCTGTTGTGCATTTTTTGGCATACTAATAAGTGTGATTTGTTCTTTGGACTGATTCAGAGAGTACATAACTAATGTAACTGGAATAAAAATAAAGGCACAAGACAAATAGTATGCATTACAGCTATAAAAACAACGTAGTGAGATGTCATATTTTCTTGTAAAATAAAAACTTATAGATAAACATAATTTGCTTTTGATGAATGCTTAATGAAAAACCAACGCTGAAAAAACTTGTCCTTTTTTTCCTCTAATAATAATTTTGTTCTTTTTGTGGTTTTGTTTGTTTATTTATTTCACCTGGATAAAATAGTCAAGAATTAAATATAAAGCATATGTCCAATAAACATATCAAACAGTAGAAGTTAATGGTGATTTGAGAGTTTACAAGCTTTTTGCAATGTAAAGAACAATTTAAATCTTGTTAAATTTACACTCAGTCAAGAGACTTGCAATAGAGGCATTATGCATAAACAAACTTGCAGAGTCTTGTTCCATTGGGGGCTGCAGATGCTCAACACTTATCAGAATCAGGTTTTAAGTTGGTTTTGATTTGATACTACCTTGAACTTTCTTTCTCATGCTCTAGTAATGTTCTGGCTTTCCATGTTTTCTCTGTTTGGGATAATTGTTTTCTCCTCTAAGACTTTTCTACTGATCCTTCTTCAGTTTTATTTCAAAGCTCAATAGACCTAAGAGTTATTTATTCCTACCTTTTGGCCCACTAAACTTAATTTTCACCCCTACTAGGATATTCACTGGTATGTTCTCAGTGTGGCTCTGGAGACTGACTCCTTAGTTTTTCACTCATTTAGTTAGTATAGGTTTAGAAGTCCCTTTCTGAGTGCACATTGCCTGAAACTGCTGTGAAATGAATTAAGTTAGTAAAATATTCTCCAGTTGTTAAAAATCATACTACTTTTTCCCATAAAAGAAAGATTTTTTTCCATATTTCTTATAATTTATTTTTAATGTTTGAATGCAATAAATACCCTGTCAGTCTTTTTTTTTGATGCTGTTGAGGATATTGTTGTTAAATATAAAACCAGCTATTAGTGCTGTTGTGTTTATACCCTACTTTCCTCAGCATTAATAGTTTATTGTAGCAGTCTAGCTTTTGGAAATTCAATTTAAAATGTTGTCAACTATTTAAAACAATTTTACATCTGTCCTTTAAGTCAGGAAAAAAAAAAAATAATAATAAAAATAAAAAAAAAATAAAAAGCACAGAATGTTACAGAATATTTGTAGACCTCAACGTCAGCAGAACAGTACAACAATGTACATAAATTATAACTGTTGTAACTTCTCAAACCAAGTAGGATGAATTTAATTCACTGACATATTTTGGCTATTTTGAGCTCTTTCAGCAATGTATACAACATAGGGTATGCCAGCTGTGAACTACTAAATCAACATAAAAATCACAGCATAATTCTGCACACTCAATGTGCAGCTCTTTTTTTGATCATCTTCTTCACTCATTCTGTCATCAGTTCAAACAATGATGAAGTTGCTGTTTTACTCATTTCATTTTTGGAGCTTTTTTCAATTAATTTTCCCATTAGAAGCCTATGCAGCTGGCATTAGTTCTCCTTGTGCTTTCTTCTCATTCAAATCCATATTCCTTTTACTTACTGAGTTCCTTCACTGGTTCCCTGCTCCACATTCTGTACCGTCCTTTTTATATGCTAAGAAAGAAAGCTACAATTTATTTTCCATTATTAACTTCTGTTCTTACTCTAATATATTAAAAAGTGTGTATTGCTTTTACAGTCATGGGGAGTGTTCCCTAAACTTGTTTTGAACCATTCACCAGTTCTTTCTGCAAAACTTGCATCTTTTACCTGTTCATCTGCAAACAATTCATTTTTTGTCAATCTCTTCTCATCTGCTGTTAGATGTTTCTTCTGCATTGCCTACTAATCTCATGCTTCTTTCATCTAGAAGAAATGTTCTGTTCTTATTCTATATAATCTTTTACAACAGCTTATTTTATGATATGTTTAATCTCTATGACATAAAAAATGCATATGTGTATATCAGTTGGGTTGGACTAGCATCTCTACAGAAGGTATAAATTCTACTGGTATTAGGTCAGCTTCATACATCCAGGATGTAATCAACACATTTTTTCTCATTGTCTAACAAGATGATTGCCCTGTGTGGAAGCACATAGAAATACCATTAATTAGTACAAAAATATTTTACTGGTCTCTAATATAACTAACCTTTTACCTTTCTGTAAAAGAAATAACCCTTTTGGTGTTGAGTAGAATGATCATTAGTGTATTGTGGTCCATTAAAGGAAAGAAAGATTCATTTTAATTAAAATATTTTTAAAATGAGGATTTGGTGTGGGGAATGAGGGGGTGAGGGCTCATTCATTGAACCAGTACAACCTGACTGATGTAAATATTTGGTACATTTTAATATAATTGCCAGCTATATTAATAATGGATTTATAGTTGATACAATAAAAAATGAATCATCCATCTCTGTGTGTATATATATATATATATTAATTTTGCTCTGGATAAGATCTGGGTATAATCTGTTTTCATAGTTTGAAAGACCTTTAGCTCATTTATTATTATTATTATTATTATTATTTATTTATTTATTGTGATTGGGTTTGTCTCATAATGCATTGTTCCTTCATGGGCTAAATTTTCTGTGACCTGTCTCTTGTATATCAAGTAAATGATTTTAAAATAGAAATATTTAGTTTGAGAAACTGGAACAGGGTTGAATACAGCTGATGTCTTTGTAAAATGGAGGAGCAATATAAGATGTATTATTGTCAGTTTCTGCCTCCCACTAACTATTCCATCTCATTCTGATGTAAAAGCCAATGCATCAGTTCATACTACATGTAGTTTAAACTTTGTTGGACTTTCAACCTGAACAGAGAAGCAGTTTTGCAAAGGGCCTCATGGCACCTGAAGTATGTCAAACAGAAGTGACTGTCATCTGAAATGGATGCCTTTTCATGCAAACATTTCACACTTTGCTCCAACCATGGTGTAAAGGTTAACACTCTGTTCCTCCCCATTATACTGTGGAGAGGAATGGAGAAGAAATCATTTCCTGAAGGAAGGTGGTAGTCAATTATTTCTTATGAGAGAGATGCTGCTGTCATGTGGACTTGTGTCCTGTGTTTGGGGGGGACGGGGGGAATTTTTTTTTTTCCCCTTATTTAGGGAAAGTAACCCACCAGTGAAACAGAGCAAAGCAGAGTGTGTGGTCAGATAGATATCCTTGTCATCTAGTAGGTGGCAAACATCAGCCTCAGCTGTGAAACAGGCTTTTAACCAAGGCTTGGGTCATCAAGTGTGAAAAGTCCTTTATTCTCCTTCTATTTTATTTTATTTTATTTTATTTTATTTTATTTTATTTTATTTTATTCTAAAGGAAGTTCAAACTAACCTGTTCACCTCTTCAATTTTGAGTGACCAAAGATATACCTCTAGGGGCACATTAAGTTTCTCAACTAAGTTAAAATGGGTCAGATCAGGCCCAAAAGAAAAGCAACAATACAATTGTAAGTGCAATATTGTTTCATAGAGGAAAGAACAAGCCAGTTGTTCTAGCTCTTCCCTCTGTGTATATCTACTACTAACTGGTGTAAACAGAGGGCCATTGAACTATGAATGTGTTGAACAAATAAAGTAATTGTATAAAAGCAATAGGCAAGAAAACACAGAGATAGCTAAATAAGAAAGAGAGAAATAGTTGGAAAAATACCATTAAAAAATCTAGTTGAGGTGGAACCTGGTGCTGTGAGGACAGTACAATGGGAAATGGTCAGATGCATGGGAGTGGTAACACTGGAAAGGATATGAAGACTTGAAACAAGGAAGTTGCAGCTCAATGGGAAAGTTAATAAAGTGGTATCAGTTTGCATTGATATGTGTGTATTCTTTTGTTAATTGACAAGAAGGATGTGGTTGCAATATAACTAGGGAGGACAGGTTCACCTTTTTGATACAGTAAGTGATAATGACTTGTGAATGTTGTAACAGAAAAAAAAAAAAAAAAAAAAAAATCTCAAACACTGAAGGAAAAGAAGCAGTGTGATTAATGCACAATTTCAATAGCAGACATAAGAGAAAGGAGTTGAAAATCAACTCTTGAGTCTGAACAGTGACATGGTGGGATAGCTCACATGGCTGGAACGCTGTCATGGAAGGCTATGTGCTTTTTAGAAAAGACTGTCCATGATGGCAAGGTGGTAAGTTGTTCTTTATGTGAGAGAGCAAGTTGAATGCATGGAGCTCCGCCTAGGGGTTTATGAAGAGAGAGTTGAGAGCTTATGGATAAGGAGAAAAGGGCAGGTTATCATGGCTGACAGTATTGTGAGTGTTTGCTACAAGCCACCTGATCAGGAAGAGGAGGTAGATGAAGACTTCTTCAGACAGCTCAAAGTAGCCTCTCAGTCACAAACCTTGGTTGTCATGGGGAACTTCAACCACCCTGATATCTGCTGGGAAGACCACACAGCTAGGTACAAACAGTCCAGGGGGTTCCTGCAGTGCATTAATGACAACTTTTTGACACAGATGGTGCAGAAGCCAACAAAGAGAGGTGTGCTGCTGGACCCTGTATTAACAAATGAGGAAGGACTAGTTGGAGATGTGAGGGTCAGGGGCAGCCTTGGCTGCAGTGCCCCTGATATGGTGGAGTTCAGGATCTTGCAAGGAGGAAGGAGGGCAAAAAGGAGTCTTGTGACTCTCGACTTCAGGAGAACAAACTTTGGCTTATTCAGGGATCTACTTGGAAGAATCCCATGGGTTAGGGCCCTGGAAGGAAGGGCAGTTCAGGACAGCTGGTCAGTATTCAAGCTTCACTTCCTCCAAGCTCATGATCTTACCCTATGGGTAAGAAGGCAATCAAATGTGACGCCCATCTACAAGAAGGGCCGGAGGGTAGACCCTGGGCACTATAGGCCAGTTAATTTGACTTTAGTGCCAGGGAAACTCATGGAGCATGGGCCGAGGCCAACTGTATGAAGTTCAACAAGGCCAAGTGCCAGGTCCTACACCTGGGGCACAACAACCCCAAACAGAGCTACAGGCTGGGAGATGTGTGGTTAGAAAGCTGCCTGGCAGAGAAGGACCTGGGAGTATTGGTTGAGAGTTGGCTGAATATGAGCCAGCAGTGTGCTCAGGCAGCCAAGAAGGCCAGCAGCATCCTGGCTTGCATAAGAAACAGCGTGGCCAGCAGGGCTAGGGAAGTGATTGTCCCCCTGTACTCAGCTCTGGTGAGGCCGCACCTCGAGTACTGCGTTCAGTTTTGGGCCGCTCGCTACAAGAAGGACATGGAGGTGCTTGAGCGATTCCAGAGAAGGGCTACGAAGCTGCTGAAGGGTCTGGAGAACAAGTCTTATGAGGAGCAGCTGAGGGAGCTGGGACTGTTGAGCCTGGAGAAGAGGAGGCTCAGGGGTGACCTTATTGCACTCTACAGGTACCTGAAGGGAGGCTGTAGCGAGGTGAGGGTTGGTCTATTCTCCCACATGCCTGGTGACAGGATGAGGGGGAATGGGCGAAAGTTGTGCCAGGGGAGGTTTAGGCTGGATATTAGGAAGAACTTCTTTACTGAACGGGTTGTTAGTCACTGGAATAGGCTGCCCAGGGAAGTGGTTGAGTCACTATCCCTGGAGGTCTTTAAAAGACATTTAGTTGTAGAGCTTAGGGATATGGTTTAGTGGAAGATTTGTTAGCGTTAGGTCAGAGGTTGGACTCGGTGATCTTGGAGGTCTCTTCCAACCTAGACTATTCTGTGATTCTTTAAAAGAGGGTAGGAAACCTGCATGGATGAGTAGGGAGCTCCTGGCAAAGCTCATACAGAAGAAAGAAATTTAAAGCATGTGGAAAAAGGGACAAGCCTCTTGGGAGGAATGTTGGGACACTGTCAGAGTATGCAGGGATGTGACAAGGAAGGCAAAGACCTATTTGGAATTAGATCTGGCAAGGAATTTCAAGGACAACGAGAAGGGCTTCTTCAAATACACGAGTGGGAAAAGGAAGACTGGGGAAAATGTCTGCCCACTGCTGAAGAGGGTGGGTGCCCTGATGACAAAGGATACGGAGAAGGCAGATTTGCTGAATGTCTTTTTTGCTTCAGTCTTTACTGCTAAGATCAGCTCTCAGGAATCTCAGACCTTGGAGGCAAGAGAGGAAGTCCAGAGAAAGGAGGACTTTCCCTTGGTCAAAGAGAATCATGTCAGAGATTTAAGTAAAGTTGAAATCCACAGATTCAAGGGCCCAGATGGAATGCACCCACGGGTGCTGAGGGAGCTGGCCGATGTCATTGCTAGGCCACTCTCCATCATCTTTGAAAGGTCATGGAGAACAGGAGAGGTGCCTGAGGACTGGAAGAAAGCCAATGACATGCCAGTCTTCAAAAAGGCAAGAAGGAAGACCCAGGCAACCACAGGTCGGTCAGCCTTACCTCCATCCCTGGAAAGGTGATGGAACAGCTCATCATGGAGGTCATTTCTAAGCATGTGGAGGATAAGAAGATGATCAGCAATAGTCAACACAGATTTACTAAGGGGAAATCATGCTTTACCAAATTGATATCCTTCTATGATGAGATGACGTACATGTCGTATGAGGACAGGCTGAGAGAAGTGGGGCTGTTTAGCCTGGAAAAGAGAAGACTGAGGGGAGACGTCATCAATGTGTATAAATATCCAAGGAGAGGGTGTCAATAAGGTGGAGCTGGTCTCTTCAGTTGTGCGCAGTGAGAGAACAGGAGGCTACAGGCAAAAATTGAAGCACAGGAAATTCCGGCTGAATATGAGAGGGCACTACTGTGAGGGTGTCAGAGCACTGAACAGGTTGCCCAGAGAGGTTATGGAGTCTCCTACTATGGAGATATTCAAAACTTTCCCGGATACCATCCTGTTTAATGTGCTCTAGGTGATCCTGCTCAGGAGTATTGGACTAGATGATCTTCAGAGGTCCCTTCCACCCTTGGCCATTCTGTGATTCTGATTCTGTGAACTAGAAACATGTCATGAGAGATGGTGTTGACACCATGTGAAGCAGTCAAACAAACTCAAAGAAGACTGAGTTATGATAATGTAACATGGACAAACTTCACATCAGAGACCAAAAAGTTATTAAAGCCCTTTTTTCAGACTTATAGGCTCTCATGTATTTTGTGAGAATAGGCATTTTATGTCTTAACAGAAGACTGACTTGCAAAGAAAGCATTCTCAATGTTTTCTGTTATGTTAACAAATGTTTCTTTAGTTTTTCAGTAACAGGTTTTAACTACATTTCCTAAATCTAATTGCCAGCTTGATGTAATATTTCCTCTGGTGACATGAAAAATGAACTGTTTGCCATCATGAGTATTATTTTTCCTCCTCTTTATATTAATGGTTGTTTAATTCTATTGTGTCTCTTATTTGAGAATGATAAATACATTAAAAGCTGAATAACAAAAATAAAGTTCTAAGAAGAGTACATAAGAGTAGAAGTGATTGATGATGATGATGATATTTGTCAGACTATAACAACAGCCTATTTAGGTACAATTTAAAAAATATCTTCCCAAAATGAGCAGAAATTGATAGATTTTCTAAGCAGATTGGCAGGTTTCTGCCTGTCTCTCTCTCCCTCTCCTTCTCTTGCTTTTCTTTCCATCAATGCAATCAAAAATAGAATGCAAAATTAAAATAAATTGTTCTTTGAAAGGAACTAGTCTTTCTCTTCCCCTAGACACTCAAGCAATGTCATTTCACATCTGTATAAATTTAGCATTCAATAATCTAAATGAAACTCCATAGTTTTCAGAATACTGGAAACAAAAGTGACATGAGCTTGTACAACACCTGAAGCAACCTCTGCACTTGTCAAGCCTAAAATGAAGTAAGCAAAGGCAAACAAAAATAGACATAAAAATTGTTTGTTTAGGGAACCACCGTGGATTGCCACAGGTGTTTTGTTGTTGTTGTTTGTTTGTGTGTTTATTTGCAGCAGTAGTGAATGCTTTCATGTCACCAGAGCTCTAAGTAAATTGCCATTGTCTTCTGGAACTGAATTTTGAAGTATAATTATACCATCTTAACTTTTGGAAAGTCAGTTAGCATTGTTTTTTTCTAAAGTAATTATGCTTCTGTGATCTTTCTACTGAGAGATTCTGTTCTGCTCTCTTTTCGTCTGCTGCTTTAGACCTAAATCTTTACCAACTCCTTTCATGTCACACAGTTACATGAGGTCATCATTTTCTGTTCAAAGCTCCCTGCGATAACAGATTTCAAAGCATGTGCTTACAATAAAGGACACTCTTAAATAATTGTAAACTTTATAGGGCAAACAATACCAAGAATATGCTCCTTTTTTTTAGAAAGGTGCATAGTTTGTACCACCTTATCAAAATATCTGTGTGTTCCTATATAGACTGGGAGCTTTGAAATAAGTCTTTTCAGTTTGGACAATCTGTACTGGGTCTGGCTGGGATGTTAACTTTCCCTGCAGCAGCCCATACAGTGCTGCACTCTGCACTTGTAGCTAGAACAGCAGTGGTATCACACCAGTGTTGTGTCTGCTGCTGAGAAGTGCTGGCACAGCATCAGGACTCTCTCTGACCCTCCTAGGGGATGGGCAAAAAGTGAGAAAGAAACATCACCAGGGCAGCTGACCTAAACCAACCAAAGGGATATTCCATACCATACCATATTCCATACCATATGATGCAGCAATAAAAGGTGGAAAAAGGAAGAAGAGGGGAGGGGTGGGCTCTCGTTGCGAAAACGTCTGTCCTCCTCCCGAACACCAGCTACGTGCGTTGAGGCCCTGCTTCAAGGACGTGGTCAAGCATCGCTCATTTGTGGGAAGTAGAGAGTAATTTCTTTCCTCTGCACTTCCACATAGCCTTTACTTGTTTTGTTTAGTTATTCCCTTTCCCCCTTCCTCTTCCCCTTTCCCTTTTTTTCCCTTTAGTTGAATTGTTTAATTAATAATAATATTTCCTTAATTATATATATATATATATATATATATATTTTTTCCCCTCTTTAATTAAATCATCCTTATCTCAACCCGTGAGTTGTTCTTTCCTTTACTTCTTCCCCTCCTCATCTGAGGAGGGGGAGTGAGAGCGGTTGTGGTGTTCAACTGCCTAGCACGGTAAAACCACCACACAATCTCAAGCAAATGTGTACTCTTCTACAAAACATAAAGTCAAATTTACTTTGTAATTTAAAGTCATTGCAGTTTTGATGCTCTAATCTCTTTCTAGCTACGAAATTAGTTTTTAAGTATTGATAAAAAAAATGAGAAATTAATAGTTTGGAAATTTTGACTGAAGTCAGATCAATGATGTGATAAGGGGTCATTCAGCCATAGTATTGCCATTAAACACAAAATCCATCAACTAAACTTTGAAATTCAGTGTTAGTCATGTGATTTACCTCTAAAAATTGTACCAACACACTTCATTATCCTGTCCAAGAAAGAGATACTGGATCCTTGTAAGACAAATGGTTCTTCTGATTCTTCCAGTGTGGTCTAAATCAGAAAGTCGAAAGTCAAATCATAGCTAAATAGGTACATGTTTACCAGAATCAGCCCATCATTATTCAAATTATTCATTACTAATGTGGTAGCAATGGAAAGAACTGCAGGGTCAAATAATAATTTAATAAACAGTAGTTCCTTAAAATTAGGCCTACTTTTGATATAACATATTTAAAATCCTCAAACTGACCAGTAACTGATAAAAATGAATATTTTGGTTTTTTTTTAAAAAAAAAAAAATCTCTTTTTTTCAGAGTAGTTTGGCAACTTAAATTCATCTAATACCAAAAATGTATCTGAAATATCTGATTTAAAAATATAATTTATTTTCCAAAACAAAGACAGTCAAAAACTTGGTCATCATACTTTTAAATCACTCAGTACATTTTTAATTCCTTTATTTTTGGTATTTAATCTGTGACCGTCTCACTTCTGAACATCCTCATAACATTTTTTCCTGTGATATTCATATGGATGCTTCCCATATAGATAATTTAAATAATGCTCAGGTGCTTGTTCATTGCAATTACTTTTCAATGCCTTGGAGCTCAGTGCATCAGCTATTAACATATTACTGTTAACAAGATATTGTTCTCTATTTGACAAATTTGTGTAACCAAATAATTATTTTCTATTGATATCTGACTTCTAAACAAATTAGCTAATTTATCCATGATCTTAAAAATACATTGTAGGTATCTGCAAATGTGAGATGTTAGAAATCAGTATACTGCTCTTCAGCTAGTGTTAGACTGCAAAGCTCAAGTACCATAACTCCATAAATTAGGAATCACAGGAACTAGTTCTAAATAAAGATGTGTAATAAATATGTTGAAGAATTTGACAAAACATTCTGTGGTTTATAATCTTCTGTTGAAAAGAGTCATGAGCCACTTTTCAGATTAATTCTTTTAAGGTTATTTCGAAGCCCTGTAGCAATGCAAAGTTGTGCAATGCTTCATAATATATTAGGAATATGACATTTTTAATCTTCACTTTAGGGAGTCATCAAAATTTAGGACTTAGTTAATCTGACAGGATTTGTATTGCCACTGTGAAAGTATTCAAGAACAAACGTAATTATGCCTTCTCGTGGTATTTACCAAAGTACTCTCTGTTTCTTTAGCAAAACAAATTGTTCTTTTCTATCAATCAATAAGGTTTTCCACAATAAGCTGTTGTTCATGTGAGGGAGTATAAGTAAAGTAAAAATGCTTTAAATTATGAATTTGGTTTTGCAAAATTATTTACTCGTGAGATTGTAATACTTATATTCAAAGAGGAACTATATAGTAACACTGCAGAAATGGCTGAAAATAAACAGAAGTTCAATGAAGTTCAATTACTATAGGGAACTACTGTTCTACCAGCCTGTTCTCCAAAAAGGGGTAAAAAAATAAAAGGGTATAAAAAGGTGCATTACAAGCAGTGTTTTGAAGATATTTCTTTTTCCCAAAACTGGACTTTATTACTATAAAACAGACAATACAACTAACAGCTGAAAAAAAAAAAAAAGAAAAAAAAGAAAAAAAAGAAAAAAAATGGATTTCTAGTGCATGATGCAGATTTTATTTGGTTTTCAAACAATAAAATAAAAATAAATATTAATTATATTTATTTCCTGCATCTTGTTCTGCAAGAACAAAGATTTGATTTCATGTACAGTCTGGCTTACTTCCTGCACCTAGAGCCTTTCCTCAAAGCGCACTTTGAAGGATCAGAGCTCTCAAGGTCTATCAAGGCTTTATGCCTTACAGGGCCCCACCATCTTGGGTTGTTCCATCCAAGTTTTGGGAATGTAGTTTTTGGCTCTCACAGAGGCTGAACAGGAGTTGAATAGGACTAGATCATAGCATTTTTTCATGATAAATAGATGTGAAATCTAGTGTCCAGGTGATTCAGAGCTCCAGGGGAAAATAATGTGTAAGGGCTCCTAAATCATTTCTACTTGTATCTTAGCTGGGAAGCAGTATTAACTATCAGTTCAATGGTGCTGCTTCTTGGTTCTATGTGTGAATTTAAGACCTCCTAGATTATTCTAGGGTAAGATAGAAAAAGGGGGGGGGGGGGGGGGGGGGGGG
>NC_048893.1:103090347-103102471 GCF_011077185.1 Oxyura jamaicensis | reverse complement strand
CTTGAGTTGTAAACTCAGACACATACATTATAATTGGTCTAAACAAAATCCTTACAAGGAACTCAGCTGAGTCCACTCCTGACAAAATCACAAAAACTGAGGACAATGAAAGGTATCAAGAAGACATGCTAGCACTGAGATGGATTATATATTAGGAAAATGTTTTAATCAGTCTTCTCAAATTATAAAATTGGGACTGAATTATTCAGGCCATACAAAATAAGAGCCAATTAAATAGCTACCGTATATTTCACAGCAAAACTTTGTTAGGTGCCATGTAGAGAATTTTATATTTTACTGGGAATCTGATTTCTCTTCATTGCTGCAACATGCTGGCTTATTAAAACTAATTAGTCGTTGAACACAAAGAATAACCATAACCAGTAGATTATAGAAATACCTTCAAAATAAGGGTATCCCAAATGGAAATATGGCATTATTCTGAGCTAACATTGAAGCAGCTTTGTATGAATTTCTTACAAGACTGAATCTGCTGTCCTAAGAAAATAGTCTGAAGCATATTTTTAAGATAATATAAATCATTTAGAAACTTGTATTTGTAGACAGAATAATAGCAATAAATGAAACCCCCAGTAAGATTTCTCCCCCCGAAAAAAATATTCATTAGTTAAGAACACAGAAGATGTGAATATTCTTTCTAGCTCTAATTATATTTTCAATTATTTTTTAAATTTCCATCACTATAATAAACTCAATAAATTGCTTTATCTTCCAAGAGCATTAAAGTCCTTTCTTCCTCCCACTGGAATTGCATTTCACTTTGTTATGAGGTTTTGACTTTGTTAGGAAAGAGGCTTTCTCAGTATTGACATCAAAACTGATCTTTCCCCCCTAGAACTTCTTTGGTTTCCTCCTTTGTGTTTAGAACTAGAACTCTGTACTCTCATTTCTGTAATCTGAGTGGTTTGTTTCTGACTGTTATGGAAAAGTTAATTTACCTCAAAAATTAGTTTAAAAACTTATTGTTTAAATCATTATTATTAATTTATTTATATTTTTTTGCGCATATTTACACATTCTTGTTTAGGAAGGGCCTGGGACACAAGTCCCTTAAGGTGTGGCTGAGGGAACTGGGGTTGTTTTGTCTGGAGAAGAGGAGGCTCAGGGGAGACCCTATTGCTCTCTACAGCTACCTTAAAAGAAGTTGTGGGGAGCTGGGGGTCAGCCTCTTCTCACAGATAACTAGTATTAGGACTAGAGGGAGTGGCCTCAAATTGCACCATGGGAGGTTTAGGTTGGAAATTAGAAGAAATTTCTTCTCAGAAGGAGTAGTCAGGCATTGAAATGGGCTGCCCAGGAAAGTGGTGGAGTCACCATCCCTGGGGGTGTTTAAGGAAAGATCAGACGTGGTGCTTAGAGACATGATTTAGTGGGTGACAATGGCAGTAGGGTGATGTTTGGACGAGATGATCTTGAATGTCTTTTCCAACCTTAATGATTCTATGGTTCTGTGATTTATGTAATTTTTCACTTTGTGATAAATACTTCTGTATTTATTTTGTTGTGTGCAATGATGATGGTTCATGGCAATCTATTTTAATATAATAAAATATTTATCTAATATTGAACTTCAGGTCATGCTTTTGGGGAGAGGAGATGAAAGGCTAATTTGATCATTTTAATGAGATTACAAGCTTGAACATCTTTGATATAAGTATAAACCCAGGTATATACTTTTAGTTTCTACTTTTATAACAAAGAGCTTTGTAACTTTCCATATTTTAATAGCTAATGTTTAATGCATAAACAAGACATGTTTGTTTAGAAAATAATGTCTTCATAATCATTTTATATTAAAGCAGATGACAAAAAATATTTTTTTTTTTTTACACTAGCATAAGTAGCAAACAAGAAATATTGAATTTTGATGTTGATGACAGAAAAATAAGTGTCAACTAATGCTTCATTCAGTGGACTGAATTGCCATTGTAAACATATCTATTTACCTTTGAAATATTTATTTATTCATGAAAGATCCATCATTAAGAAAATAACATTTATGAGTTTGAACTGATTCTAGAAAACTGTATCAAATAAAATGAAAAGATGGAAAAATATGGGAATTGTTTTGGTATGGACTTGCAAATGGGTGTTCAAACGATTAGCAGTGTGATTTTGGAGCGTAGTTTATTTTCCATGATTTGCAATGAAACTGGAAAAACTATTGAATATTTTTATTCTGTGTTCTAGCCTGACTATGAATACAATGTAATGTATCTATCTTCAGTCTGAATATTTATGTTTTTAGATAATGGCAAGACAGGATAAGATGTAAATCTGTCAGAGGATAGAAGTCAAACCAAAAATGGTCCAGGCAAATTGAAAGTCATTTGGGGAAAAAAAAAAAAAAAAAAAAAAAAAAAATGAATGCAGCAAAACATGTTTACAATTCCTCATTTTGGTAGAAATAATAAATAACAGGAATGATGGATTACCAGAAAATAAAAATAAGGATATTACAATGGACACCCATCAGTCATAGAATCATAGAATCATTAAAGTTGGAAAAGACATCCAAGGTCATGTGGTCCAACCATCACCCTACCACCATTATCACCCACTAAACCATGTCTCTAAGCACCACATCCACCCTTTTCTTAAACACCTCCAAGGACAGTGACTCCACCGCTTCCCTGGGCAACCCATTCTGATGCCTAACTACTCTTTCCGAGAAGAAATTTCTCCTAATTTCCAGCCTGAGCCTCCTCTGCTCCAATTTGAGGCTATTCCCTCTTGTACTGTCATTCCAGGTTCTCCCTGAACAGGCCAGAGATCTGCTGGAACATATAAGCAGGGTTATCATACAGAAAAACAGAACAAAAGCAGAAGCAAACAAAGAAACAAATAAAACCACAATCAAACAACAAAAACAAAACCCACAACAAAACAAAACAGAAAATACAACCAAGTTATCCTTTAACTCCATTCTTCTATTCTCCATTAGTAGTCTTAGTTGCCTAAGATATCCATAAAGTTTCTGAAAAGTGGTGTAATTTAGTCTAAATATGAGAAGACTTAGGAAGCAACAGTATAATAATTACATGAGGTAATATATATGACCCCATGCTGAGTGGTGTGTTGACATGATAGAATGAAGTGATGCCATCCAGAAGAATTTGGACAGGCTTAAAAAGTGAACTCACATGAAGTTCTCAAGGCCAAGCACAAGGTGCTGCACCTGGCTTAAGGCAATTCCAAACATCAGTAGAGACTGGGTGATGAATGGATTGAGAGCAGCCCTGCAGAGGACAGGTGGAAGAAAAATTGGAAATGAGCAGCAGTGTGTGCTTGCAGCCCAGAAAGCCAATTGTATCATGCATTAAATTGAAGCATGGACATGGAGGTGACTGTCCCCTTCTACTCTGCTCTTGTGAGACCCCACAAAGGGTACTGCATTAAGCTCTGGGGCCCCCAACATAAGAAGGACATGGACCTATTGGAGCAAGTACAGAGCAGGGCCACGAAGATGATCAGGGGGCTGGAGCACCTTTCCTACAGACAGGCTGAGAGAGCTGGAATTGTTCAGCCTGGAGAACGCTCTGGAGAGACCATATACCAGCCTATACCAGTACCTAACAGGGGTACCATAAAAAGGATACAGGGAGAGACTTTTTACAAGAGTATGTAGTGATAGGAGAAAGGGTAATGGTTTTAAACTAAAGGAGGGAAGATTTAGATCAGATATTCAGAATAAATTCTTTACCATGATGTCTGTGAAGCACTGGAACAGGTTGCCCAGAGAGACTGTGGATATCCCATCCCTGGAAGTATTTAAGGCCACATTGCGTTGGGCTCTGGGCAGCCTCTTAGAGATGTTCCTTCCCATGGCAGAGGGGTAGGAACTAGATAATCATAGATTGGTTTGGGATGGAAGGGACTTTAAAGATCATCTAATTCCAACACCCCATCTGCCCCTGTCATGGGCGGGAGCACCTCCCACTAGATCAGCTTGCTCAAAGCCCCATCCAACCTGGCCTTGAACAATTTCAGGAATGGGGCATCCACAACTTCTCTGGACAACCTGTTTCAGAGCCTCACCACCCTCTGAGTAAATAATTTCTTCCCTATATCTAGTCTAAATCTACTCTCTTTTAGTTTAAAGCCATTACTCCTCGTCCTATCACTATACTCCCTAACAAAGAATCCCTCCCCAGATAAAGAATCCCTCCCCCCTCTTTAAAGATTATTTAAAGGTCCCTTCCAATTCAAACCATTCTGTGGTTCTTTGATTCTATGATACAGGAATCTCTAACATAAATACATATATATATATGCATATACATATATATATATAAATAATTCTAGGCTTGTAAATATATATATATATATATATATATATATATATATATTTCCCTAAATGAAAGTCTTTTATAGGATAAAAAATATCTTTTTTCTTTATTAAACCAGAAGTAATTCAGATATGGAGAACTAGTTAAAATATGTTCCCATCTCACATAAGTTTAAATTTGATAGAAAATGTTAAATTAATTACTAAAACTGCTGATATTTCAGCAAATGTTATGACTTTATGTTTGTTTGTTTGTTTGTTTTGTATGCTTTTCTTTTCTTTTTTTTTTTTTTTTTTTATCAAACACAATAATTTCTTGAATATTTCCATATTCCTTTTCTGAGCAGCCTTCCCCTGCTAAGGGAATATTTTGAAAACCTCCTTTGTATTGTGAGTGTTCCTATTATTTCATTAAATTTTTATATGTATATATATATGAGCACCCAGTGGCTTGAATGAATTTACTACTTGATTAAATTATATTTTCTGTCATGCATTGTTATTTGTTGCTGATGATTTATCATTTTATTGATTTCCTCTTTGATAGTATTGCTTTGGCACTCTAATCATGAACTGTTATACTAAGTGTAATATAAGCCCAGAGCAAAAGGTGGTTCCTGCCCTAAGGACTCACCGTCTATATATAATGGTAGCACATTGTTGACTTGCACACTTTATTGACTCCCCTTTTTTATTGTGTTTCCTTCTGCCTTTCCTTTTTCATTTGTGTTTCCCATACACTAGAGATGTCAAAAGTACAGCAAGAATATATGTGTATATGTGATCACTTCTCATTCCTGGAGGATGGGCGTGGGCAGAGTAGAAGGGGAAGATGATTGCAGGGATATTTTATGATTCAATTTGTGCAAAGTTTTTATCTTGCCTGGTGTATAAAAAGGGGATAAAAATCATGAATACTGTGACAGAAGACCTTGACAGTATTCAAACACTGTCAGTAAATAAGAGGCAAATAGGAGAGATTTGTTATTTCAGAAACTAATTTCATATGAAAATTAAGATTACCCTCAGTCTAATAACTAGACTGTTTTGACTTCTGGTGCAGCAAAGGTTTGGGTTTTCAACCAAGTTGTGCTTTTTATAATCTATTTTAGCTGTTATTATCACCCATTGGGACTACTATAACAAGACTATAGGCAACATGGTGAACTCCTCAAATGTCAGGGAACTAATTATAGTTTCACAGTACCCCATTTCTTGTGAAATGGTTTTATTGAGTGGATTTTTCTTTGGAAGAATTAGAAGTTGGGGACCTTCAGGCATTTACTTGTTCTCATTCTTAGTATCTGCACAAGTGGTTTCACCAGACAGGACATGTACTTACAAGTTCTGTGGCTCTCACAGCAAATAGTACTGAGATGTTCTGAAATAATGTGCTTCTTCTTATTCTTTTATTTATTTTTTCCTTTAATCAAATCTCACCTTATATTTATTATGGTAAGTTAGCAAAAGGTAATTCAGTCACATCTGGTAAAGCATAATGTTTTTTGCAGTCAGGAGAGAGGATTTAATATCACCATCTATTTAAGCAATGACTGTGTATGATGCCAGATATGCAAGTAGATAAACAAACCATTTATCAAGATTTGGGTTTCCAGCACAAGACCTACAGGACCTTCAATATTTTAGCAGAAAGTAAATAAAATCCTTCCCCTAAAATAGACACAATTTTATAAAAGTGCAATAATTTATTTATATTTACTTATATTTAATTTCCTCAGACTTAAGTATAAATAGTCTAAGGATTAAAAAAAAAAAAAGATGAATAATATCTAAAATTAATTCCAATTAGCAACTGGTATTTTGAAATTTTTCTTACTTTTATCTGAATTGTCCTGCTGTGATCTTAATTTGTAAGTAATATATTTTCAGTTTCTCAATTATGCATTATTCTTCCAAAAATGCAAAAACTAGAATTTTTGAATTTCTTAACAGAGTGCACTCCATGTTTTCTATTACTTGTAACAAAGCAGGAACTAATCTAAAAAGTGTCATAGAAGACAGAGAACTGTGGGAAATCAGTCAGAAAGTATGTGGAGTATGTTAGACACAGAGATGAAGTGAGAAAAGGAAAATGCAGAATGAGGCGAAAGTCATGTAGCCTGAAGATAAAGGAGGTATAACTGGGAGACAAGAAGGTCAAAAACAACAGGTGCAGTCTGGCCTGTTGCTCATCAGTACACGAAAAGGAGATAGGGCTACTGTGCGATCGCCTTGTGAACAATAATAACTGCTAACGAGCAAACTTTGCCAAGTTGTGTGATAAAAGCATGTAGATACGCTAAGCCTATATAAGTAGATGGGTTAGACAATAAAGGACTTCAGCTACACACCAGCCTGGAGTCGTGTCGTTCGTTCCCTTCAGAGAACAACATAACACAAAGTAATGTTAATTTGCCCTAGATTTCAGGAACATTTTGTGTTGGAAATTTTAAAATCTAAGAGCCATTGAAAAAAAAGTTTGGGAAGCCTGTAGCTGACATTGAGGTATATGACATTAGCAACAGGAAACGTTTTATGGTAACATGCCTTAGTTCCTAAAGAAAATAAATAATCCATTTCTATAAAATAATAATAATAATAATAATATAAAGCAAAACCATTGGGTGAATCTGAATACACTTTGCATAAGAGGCTAACAGAAAAGCACAGGAAATTATTAAATTAAAAAGCAATATAAATAAATAAATAAATAAATAAAGGAGAAGATTAAATGTTCTCCTATTTGCAAAGTTGTACTGGGTCTGGCTCCAATGGAGTCCAGAAGCAGAGAAAGGCAAAAATCATTCAGATATATAATATAAATATATTCAGATATATAATATAAATCTGAAACACACACAAAAGTTTTTGCAACTGCTGGAAACATAAGATGATCCTAGAAATAACAATATATGAAAATATATTAAAGATTTTCTTTGTTTATCTAACGGTTAGAGATCACAAGAGAGAACAACCTCCATCCAGACCTGTCTCTTGGGAAAAAGTCTTTTTATTTTTATTTTTCAGATATATATTCTCTCCCAATATTATTATTAAGCTTTAAATTTTAAATTTTAAACATCTCCTTGTAAAATATGAATTATCTCTCTCTGGGTGAATTTCAGTAATTTCTAGCCATGTATTAAGTTAACTCTAACTCTTTGAAACCAACTCTTATATATTTTAAGGTATTTTTCCTTTAAGAATGTTTAGGAAGATACCATTCTGGAGTAAATCATGACATTATGCATCACAAAATACCTCCAGGTATTATGTTTGACTACCTTTCTTAAAATAACACTATTTAATAATGCTAGCAGTTGCAAAGAACATGGGATATATTCTGATTGTAAAGACTTTCCTGAGGGGAGCTTTAAAGGGATGAAATGAGTCCTTGAGAACTCAGTAAATGGATGAATCTTTGGTGTATGCCTACAGGTCTTTTGCTAAATTCTGAGACAAATGAACACTCATTTCTGAAGTCAGCCCCGGCTGAAAAGGATGAGTTAGAAAGAGCCGGTAGATCTTAGAAAATAGTTCAATACTACTGACGGGTCCTTGAGGAGGATTGGCCAAGAGTAAACACAACCACACTGATCATCAGAAAGACAGCACATAGAAACAACATAGATATGCTAAACTGACAGCTCCATGGCAAATTGTTATGATGCTTGATAAAACAAGCTCACCATCCCATTTCTCCGTTTCAGAAAAAGGTCAATAAAGACTGTTTCTTTCTCACCTCCATCATCTTCTCACCTGTAGACATCTAGTCTCCAGCATGTGGAAGGACCTGTAGGAAATAAACTATTAATGGTTTTCCTTTCTTTTTCATCTACTATTGCCTTTGTAAATTCACTTCAGCTCATTATCTAGGGCTCATCCGGTCATCTTCTCCTTTTCTTTTACACACACACTTATCATCATTATGAAAGCTGAAGGAAATGAAAAACAAGTATAAAGATTAAATATAATTAATAATAATAATAATAATAATAATAATAATAATAATAATAATAATGTTTATCTGAATATATATATATTTCTGTATAAAATAGATATTTTTTTACCACTTATGGCTTTACATAGACCATATTAATAATTAAAAAAATATTTTTTCTTCCACTTCTGTATTATTTTCCTATTCCTAACCATATCACATTGATGTTGTATTAATAAATACCATATATAATCTAAATTTTATAGTACAGCTCCTCGCTAGCATAGGTTGGTGGATCCTCTTTGAAGTATCTATATTCTCTTTCCTTCTAAAGAAGGAAATCACATTTTAAATTAAAATATTTCAGCATTTATTTTCTAACAATAAATCTGTTAAATATATTTATTTTAATTGATAGATCTGATTATTAAAAAAATCAGCATCTACTGCTTCCTTCTAAAATTAATTTGAATTCCCACAAAGAATGACAGATGCAAAATAAAACCGTTAATTCACTTTTCAATACTGCATATCAGTATAGAGATGCAGACGTCTAGGTAGAAAGAAGTTTTATTTTCCACACACAGTTTTCCACAGTACAATTGTATATGGATGATTACAAATATATCAGTAACTTCCTCAATTGCATCTTCCCTTTTAGACTGTCGGACACTATCCCTTATCTCACACTTCCTTCTGTGTTCCACGTTATCTTATTGGATTAACTAGTTTAGATGCATTGTTAGATTTGTCTGCATTAAAGTATTGCACTGAGGGATTAATTCAGCTCAGATTCCAGACTCCTTAATTACTCCCAGTTCAAGATTTTGGCATGCTGTCTGTTTACTAGATCTGTCTCCCTGTTATTTGCAGAGAGAGTGTATGTGGCTAGCTTAGGCTATACAGTAAAAAAGTGGTGGGAAGCAGAAGGCCGTTTATACTTGCATTACTTATACTGAATTTTAAAGGTCTTTGGGAGATTTGAATCAGTTTTTGGTATGAATTGCCAAAGGCGTGATAATCTGATTGTTTGGCAAAATTGTTATTTCCTGCTGTCTGCCTTTTTGCAACATCAGTGGCAGGAAGATCCCTCTGAATCTGACAGAAACATGGTGCTCAATTGTTACTGAGAGCAAGACTTAATGTTATGAGGTAGTTGGCATGTCAGCAAAGAGGACATCATGACACCTATTACCAATCAGCTTCCTTAGTTCATGTTAATAATCCTGAGGAAATGAAACACATTCTTTTGAACCTGTGAACCAAATTCTGCTGGCATGATTTAGTCATACAAGTAAGTACCTAGAATTAACTTTTGGTAAACGGCACTTACCCTTAATCCAAACCTAGTCACCATTCAACTATGCCTAGCATGTCAGCAAGAGTGAGGTATTCACTGACACATCCTACTGCCTCGTTAACTGCTGCAGCAGTCTTCTGTGCTCTGCATCACCTTTTCCACTATCTTAAAGGAAACAGAAGTTGCTGGGCAGAAGGGACCAGGCAGAAAAGTGAAAGGTGCTGAGCTGGTGAGGCTGAGTGTAAGTTCAGAGCATCTTTCAAGTAAGAGAGTCTAGGAGGTTGAAAACTTTGAGGTGAAAGCTAGAATTTTATTTATTTATTTATTTATTTATTTATTTATTGTGGAGAAAGTGTAAATTTATTAACAAGTTACCCTGATAGATATTTTTTAGCAGTTTTGAATGATTTAGTTGGCAAATAGAATTTTAAAGTGTACTTTATAGAAGAGTCTGGGAAAGGTAAAAACAGGTAAAAAACATTCCATATTGTGTTGTACTATGCTATGCCACGCTATGCTGTGTTACTGTGACCCTACAGTATTGCTAAAAAGAAAAAAAAAAAAAAAAAAAAAAAAAACAACAACAAAAAAAACAGTTCAGGGGGCATTTTCTGTCCAAAAAAGGGCAATGAAGCTGGTGAAGGGTCTGGAGAACAAGTCTTATGAGGAGCGGCTGAGGGAGCTGGGACTGTTGAGCCTGGAGAAGAGGAGGCTCAGGGGTGACCTTATTGCACTCTACAGGTACCTGAAGGGAGGCTGTAGCGAGGTGAGGGTTGGTCTATTCTCCCACATGCCTGGTGACAGGACGAGGGGGAATGGGCGAAAGTTGTGCCAGGGGAGGTTTAGGCTGGATATTAGGAAGAACTTCTTTACCGAACGGGTTGTTAGTCACTGGAATAGGCTGCCCAGGGAAGTGGTTGAGTCACCATCCCTGGAGGTCTTTAAAAGACATTTAGTTGTAGAGCTTAGGGATATGGTTTAGTGGAAGATTTGTTAGCATTAGGTCAGAGGTTGGACTCGGTGATCTTGGAGGTCTCTTCCAACCTAGACTATTCTGTGATTCTGTATTATAATATATGGGATTAGAAAAAAGCACGCAAGTTCACTCTTACTTGCTTTCTTTCAATATGGCAGTGATACTTTAATGTAGTTGAAATTTAATTCTGATCATATATTAAAGTATTTTAAAGACAGTTCAACTAAATACAGATTCTAAAAAAATATATAATTTAAGAAATTACCTGTTAAATGGTCTTTCTGTTTATAAACTCTTTACACATCCATTGAATACATCAAGATTCAAAACAAAGCAGCAGGTATTGAAAAAGTAATAATTGAACTAGAACAGGCTCAAATAAAAAGAATTCATTTAAATTATTTTCTGTGTACATTGCATGATCAAAAATATAATTCAAAAGACATGTCAAAATATGCCATATGATACAGAGAAATTAGTATGAAAACATGTAAACTGCTTATTTATTTATTTATTTATTTATTTAATAGCATATAATAAATAAATAAACCTCACAGATAAAATAGCGTGATCTACTCTCTCTTCCTGATGAGCAGGAAAAAGGTTATCTATGAGTGCTTTTTTGTATGCTGATGAATGTATACTCATGATACAACAACAAACTGAAAAATCTTTGCAATAGTTATCTGAATCTTATCTTGTTTTTCAAGACCAGTAAGCAATGATTCATATTTCGTACTTTCATCTAATGTCCCCACAACTTATAATTCCTTTCATCTAATGTCCCCACAACTATAATTCCAAGATGGGACTTTGCAAGTTTCATCAGAGACCTAATAGAAAATAAAATTATTTTTTGGAAGGAAGGAAGGAAGGAAGGAAGGAAGGAAGGAAGGAAGGAAGGAAGGAAGGAAGGAAAGAAGGGTGAAATGTGTTTATTTGATTCATGTCAGTATGGAACAATGCTAGGGCCGCATGATGAAATATAAGCTCCTATTTAAGAAAAACAGAGTGATTAGTGTACATAGTTCTTGTATCATGCAAAGGAACGATCCAGCAATTTGTGTAAATAGAGGGTTTGAAGGGTGAACATTGAGACTCTAGTCTGGGAGATAAGAGGACCAAGGAGTTATTTTAGGAAACTGCAGACTTTTGCATGGGACGCTGCTCAAGCCTCTGATAACCAGCAAAGAGATCCACCAAATAAGGAGAAAGGGGGAGTTGAAGGACGACCGAAGGACAAAGCCTGGGAGGAAAGAGTACGAGCCTTCAGCACAAGAGACCCCCAGAAAGACCACCAGAGACTGATACGCATGCATCCAGAGAGGGTTTGGATTCCGGGGACTAATTATAATATCCCTGCCTTTTCTAGGAACAGTGATGAATATGTATTAGTCTAGGAGCATAAAAATCAACCACCTGATGTAACAGGTGTGCGTCCTGGTAGAGCAGAGACTCCGGGTGCACCCAGCATTGTTTGCTTGCCTCTATTCGCTTAATAAATCACAAAAATCCTATTTGGGACTTAATCATTTATCAAGGAAGGGAGGAAGGGAGGAAGGGAGGAAGGGAGGAAGGGAGGAAGGGAGGGAGGAAGGG
>NC_048893.1:103028062-103090247 GCF_011077185.1 Oxyura jamaicensis | reverse complement strand
AGGAAGGAAGGAAGGAAGGAAGGAAGGAAGGAAGGAAGGAAAGAGCCTAGCAAAGTTATTCTTTTGCTATTAACCTAGCATTTTCTAAGATGCTGATCTTTACATTACAACTGTAGTATAGCAAGGTCTTGTTGGCATCGTATGTCAGGATCAATGATGCAGTATCATAGTCAGTAATCTCCTGTATACAAATAAATGCAGGTATATTTCTTCTCCTTATGTTACTGTGTATATTACAGTAACACCAACAAGAAGCTAAGGAAGAACAATAGTTTTCTCTCATGGAACTGTCTAGGAAACAAAACTGGGATTCAGATCTTTCCTTCTTCTTGCCACATAGTTCTGTGGATAGAATATGGATTAGCATATCCAGAATGGTCATATCAATCAAAGACAGAAATTCAAGTTCTGTGCCCTGCCTGTTAAATAGCTGATGCGTCGCCTTATTGTTGCAAACATCATGCTCTATACATTAAAAGAAAGAAATAATAATTCATCAATTCTGTATCAGAGGATTCCCAAGGAGATTCATTACATGATTGCATAAAACACTCCAAACATGTGCTTTAGTCTTATGTTTATGTATGGATTTGTATGCTTTTTGCTTCAGAATAATGTGGATGATTGCAGTGACTTCCATATATTTCTGTGTTGAACTCTGAAACAGGGAACTCTTCTTTAACATGACGTCATAATGTTGGTGGTTTGCTAAAGGTGTTTTGTTTGGTTGGTTTTGTTTTAAGGTATATATATGTATGCATATATCTTTATGCATACATATGTATACCATAGAATCATTAAAGCTCTTCCCCTGGTGCAACTTGAGGCCACTCCCTCTAGTCCTATCACTAGTTATCTGTGAGAAGAGGCCGACCTCAGCTCCCCACCACCTCCTTTCATGTAGTTGTAGAGAGCAATATGGTCTCCCCTGAGCTTCCTCTTCTCCAGATTAAACAACCCCAGTTCCCTCAGCCTCTCCTCATAGGACTTGTATTTCAGTCCTTTAACCAGCTTTGTACAGACATGTTCTAGGGCCTCAAAGTCCTTCTTGTAGTGAGGGGCCCAAAACTGAACACAGTACTCGAGGTGTGGCTTCACCAGAGCAGAGTAGAGGGGGACAATCACCTCCCTGGTCCTGCTGGCTACACTATTTCTGATACAAGCCAGGATGCTGTTGGACTTCTTGGCCATCTGGGCACACTGCCGGCTCATTTTCAGGCAAGTTTCGACCAACACCCCCAAATCCTTTTCCTCTGCACAGCTTTCTAGCCACTCTGCCCCAAGCTTGTAGTGTTGCATGGGGTTGTTGTGTCCAAAGTTCAAGACCTGGCACTTCACCATGTTGAACCTCATCCCATTGGCCTCTGCCCATCTATCCAACATGTCCAGGTCCCTCTGCAGGGCCTTCCCTACCCTCCAGCAGATTGGCAGTTCCCCCCAGCTTGGTGTTGTATGCATACTTACTGAAGGTTCACTTAATTCCCTCATCCAAGTCATCAATAAAGATATTATAGAGGATGGGCCTCAACACTGACCCCTGGGGAACTCCACTTGTGACCAGTTGCCAGCTGGATTTCACTCCATTCACCATCTCTCTTTGGACCCAGCCATCCAGTTTTTAACCCAGCAAAGAGCGTACCTGTCCAAGCCATGGCTGCCAGCTTCCCCAGGAGAATACTGTGGGAAAATACATGAATGTTTATATGTGTATATAGATCTATAGATGTATAAAATCACAATCACAGTCAAGACATGGTTCAAAAAGCAAGAAAACAGGGGAAGCTCTACAAAAGGAGCTGCTAGTTAAATGACCCTCCAGCAATAATGTGTTTCAGATAATTCAATCATGGTAAATTTCTACAGGTTGTTTTTAATCTTTTCAATCATTTTTGAAGACTACATAACTTAGACTGACTTGTATTTCAAATGGTCCCCATTCTTCCAAGGGAGAGGGATGTATGGTAAAAAAGAAGAAACCAATTAAACTATTTTTTGATGAAGTAAGAATCTAAGGCAATCTTCAATCTATTACAAGTCTCTTTAAGCTTTCTCATTTTCTTAATAAAGTGAAAAAAAATAATTTTATCCCCAGGAATCACTTGAAAACTCAGTTTTCATAATTTCATGTTCATTTTTTTTTTTTTTTTTTTTTTTTGAAGAAATTGAAAGAGACTCTTAATTTCTTGTTACTGTGTCCAGAAGTGTGAGAATCTTTTAGGACACAAGTTGAATTAGGAAAGTCATTGTAAGAATGCTATTCAAATTATTTTTCTGCTTTATCAACTGTCTCCAAGAATACCTGATAATCTGAATATAAACCAAGACCTGGTTTTAAATTTATGGGAACATTCCTTTGCTTTTTCCAAAGGTGGGAGTTTAAAATAATAAAAATGTTTCTGTAAAGTACTCAGTCCTATACAGCATACAAATGAAAATATGATCTTGTCCCAAGTAGTCAAAAGAAATGGCACAAATCAGATACAGCCTGAATCAGACAACCTGCAAACCTGTACAAAGAGTAATAATATCCTTATCTTATTTCTCATTTTAATTTGATGTACTTTTGAAGTCCATGATTTTTGCAGAGACTGTGTCTGAGTAGATCAATTTATTTTGCATAGGAAATCAAATAAAAGTGGAGTTTCAAAGTTCAAAGTAAGTAGGAAGAAGACAGGTTGAAGAAAGGGAGTAGAAGTCTTTTGTAGCAGACTTTCTCATGAGACTTTGAGCAAAATGTGCAGAAACAGATCCAGCAAGGACATAAAAATAAATAAATAAATAAATCGGGAAATGAAAGCCTGAGCATGAGGCATGTAATGCCCTTGGGATTTTCTATGTGTTTTGTACATATAAATGTTAAATTTCTAAATCTGATAAATACCTCTTTTAAAGCTTCTATGAATATTATGTCCCAAAATTCTAAGACTGTCTGTTGTATAATATCCGAAACAAAATAAGGGGATTCAGAACTCCTTAGGTGAGTGGTGTTTGTCTGTTTTTTAGTATCTGATCCTTCACCAAAGTACTCACTCTTAATGATGTTGATGGCGATGATGATTAATGATTGTTCCTAATGACAATTATGTGATTATGATTTATGTGGTAGGAAGAATATCCCATGTTTTCAACAGCGTGTATTTTTCCATAATATATTTATCTGTAATACATTGATAAGCTTACAAAACTACCTAATGTGAGCAATTTTTCATGCTAAGTTGATATCAAAACAAAACACATACCCATTTTATTTTCTTTATTTTATTTTATTTTATTTTATTTTATTTTATTTTATTTTATTTTATTTTATTTTATTTTATTCATTACAAATACAGTCATACTCTGACTCTTCTGCACTATTGTATATTCTTCAGAATTCTTCTCATTGTTATTTAGGCACTTTGTCATGTGAAACCTTAAACTGAGAAGCATAATATTTCAGCTTAACCCATCTACGTCCTTTTAGGTTATAGAAATGATGCAGTGCAAGTGAATCCCACTGTTTGCAGTAGATGTGGTCCCTGGCGATTTCAGAACTGGGGTTACATTTTGGAGCACACTACAGCACTTTGCATACTTACACAGGTAAAAAGAGCATAACGAGAGTTTGCACAAGATGGACACCTACATAGGTGTACTGCATAGAGTATACCTGTTGTGTGGTATAATGCTCTCATTGCTTTGTTTCTGAGTGTTCAACATCAATTAGCCAAGCAATACATACAACAAAAAAAGTTGATATTTCTCATTCCAGAAGTTCAAACCAAATCCAGACTAAACTTTTTCAATGATTTTTTTTTTTTTTAATATTTCTTCTCTATTTCCTCAATGTTATTCAGATCTGTATTTTCTCATTTCCAGCAGTATCCAAAACCAGAACTCACAAGCAAATATAGGAAAAGTTTTGTATTGTCACATCATATTTGTTCAGATGGAAGATAAGACACATAAAGTGTGTTCTCATTCTGTACAGATCTTGCAATGGAGAAATAACTGCTGATATGTCAGTGTCTGGCAAAACCTGCAGAAACAGAAATAGGCAAAAAATGTCACCTAATTTTAAACAATGTTTTCTTTATGAAGAGTGTATTTATGGGTAGATAGGTACATAAATAGGTTTTAAAGGGGGTGGGGGGAAATCTGCTAAGGCTTCTTTACAACTGTGTTCTCCTTTTTGTGTAAGAGCACATTAACTTTGTATGTCTTTAAACTAAACTATTCCCTTTGGATACCTCCTGTTTTTCAAAATGAGGGCAATCATATTCATATATTTCTTGGCAGACATAGTGTAAATATCAACTATTTAATGAAGCAAATGTCCTGTCAACTAACAAAGTGCATACAAAAATATTGAAATAGACCTTTTAGGAAATGTTCGTTTACTTTTTTTTTTTTTAAAAAAAAAAAAAAAGTGCCTAAAATTTATTTCCTTTCTTCTCTGCTGTTACTCATCATATGTAACCTAGCCCTACTGTTCTTCAGTAGTTTTATTCTATTATCTTCAATGCTGTATAAAGCCATGAAATGTCATCTCCATCCACATATGATATTTTAACTAATAATTTATTTTTTATTTTTATTTTTTTTTCTCTTCTGGATACTTCTTTAAACTTTGAATTTGTCATAATGTTGATGGGTTTATATCTAAAACTTTTTCTATGGTGAAGACTGATAATAAATGTTTAGGAATCTAATTGCATAACCCATGGTTCTTATCAGAAAGATAAGCCTGAATCTTAGATGAGATTAATGAGTGTAGTTCTACCCAAGTCAGTTAAAATACATGACTTTATAGTATTTGTGTAATTATAACTATTTAGTTATTTGAATGCCTCATAGGTGGCACTACTCATGTTTCTTTGTCCTTTGTTTTTCCCATTATTCACATGCTTACATTCAAACACCATACAAAAGGAATCTTTCTGATGCTTGCAGACTTATTTAACTTGACTTTGAGTAACTTTTTACAGTGATAATGGCTTTATGAAAGAGGTAAATGTTCCAGAAGTGTGCTTCTCTGTTTCTTTCTGCTGCTGTCACCAATAAAAAGTCTCCAAATGCTTGCACATGTTGATGACCCTCTAGTTTCAGAATTCAGACCACATCTTGTTATAAGGTATTTTATATTCAGCCAATGTTATTAAAGAAGTGTATTTTAAATCAGTCGCTTCTTATCAAGGCAATTTATATTGCCCTCCTACAAGTGTAGAAATGATTTACAGTAAGTGTCTTTACCTCATAAAATAGCTAAATGAGTTTTCTGCTTCAAAAGTGCTTAAATCATGCTACTTTCTCCATTTATGAAACAATTTATGTTTTTAGACACACAAGCATAATGACATCAAAATCTGTTAATTGTGGTATCTCTTTTTTTCATGCTCTTTATTTATATCCTTATTTGGTTTAATCTTCTTTTATTGTCTTTTAAAACTGGTTTTCAGATTATAGCTATATTTGTTTTAAGAGGCTGTATGTACACCAATATTATTGTTAATTACTTGTGAATTACATGGTTAGTAATCCTTTTAATAATTTATTTTCTAATGACTGATCTTTCAGGAAGAAACAGTGAAAATTTTAGAGTATTTAAACAAGTTTTTTTTTGTTGTTGTTTGTTTGTTTTAACAACATGTTTAACATGTTTCTTTAAAAAATGTGGGGCCTTTCTATCTCTCTCTCTCTCTCTTTTTTTTTTTTTTTTTTTTTTTTTTGAGTTGTAATTAAATTGTTGTAGCATTGGTGTGATCCTGCCAAGGACACAATCTTATTGTGCTTGTTCTTCTACAAAAATTAATGAAATAGTTTCTACCCCAGAATGTAGACAAGGATGGTAGGATGGTAGAAATAAAGTAAATTTATTTTCTTTCTTCATTCTGAAGATGGAAAACTAGAGCAGAAACCTCCTAAGTGATTTCGCCAAGGTCATGTATTAAGACTATGGCAGTATTAGCTCTCCTGAGCCCCTCTTTGCTGATTTATCCAGACCACTCTTTGGTTGCGAACAGTCTACCAATAATATGTGACTTGTTGACTACCATGGAAGAACTTATGGTCTCATCAAACACGTGAAATGGGTTATGTGGTTCTAGAATACAACTATCAAGCACAGTGCAGCCTAATTCTCCTGTGTGTTTTTCTGTATTCTGGTGCTCAGCATACCTATGTGGAAGAAAACAGCCTTTTCAAATCTAATTTTTTAAGCCAAACATCTTAATCTATGTCACATATTTAGTATTTTTTAGAAACATTTACGAATAAGATTTCTCAAGCTTACTGTATATATCATATTCAGGTGGCAACACAATTCCTTAAGATTCATTATCTCAGTGATGAGGAAAACAAAAATGCTCTCTGGAAGGCACCTGTACCAAATGATCTTAGGGCTTATAAAATATTACTTAATATTTTGTTACTGTAACCATAATTGAAGAAGATCATACATTTTGTTGTGGTTTATAGAGTACAAGGTTAATATTTTTACTTCTGGATAAACTCACACTTGACAATACTCTTTCAAAATTTGTAAATATATGATAAATATTACTACAACAAACAATTTCAGTTACTCTCAGTGTTATTTTAAAATATTATATACCTTTCTTCACAAGTAAAATATTTATATATTTTAAATCACCAACATGACAGAAGAGATGTATTTTTTGTGAATTTAAAATAATTTCTCAGATTGGTTATTTTGGAGCAGAATTAGTCATTTACATATTTTCAAACTTTTTTGAACATACAGTATGCTGAGGGGAAAAAGGAGAAGGTAAAAATCACTAAGTCATTATGTATGATACTGCATTTTGAGTAAGTGAAACAATGTCAGTACCTTAATATCAACACAGTATCTATGTCTGTATTGGGCTTATGTGGCATGATTTTGGTAGCGGGCAGCTGTAGGGGTGGCCTCTGTCAGAAGAGTCCACCGCTGGCCAAACATGAGCCAATAAGCGATGCTATTTGTGCCTTTTTGAGAGCATATTTAAGAAAAGGGGAAAAAAAATCTGCACAACAGGAGCTGGGAGAGTGAAGAGTGAGAAACAGCCCTGCAGACCCCAAGGTCAGTGCAGAAGGAGGGCAGAAGGTGCTCCAGGCACAGGAGCAGCAGTTCCCCTGCAGCCTGTGGAGAAGCCCATGGTGGAGCAGGCTGTCCCCCTGCAAACTATGGGTACCACAAACACAGACCTTTAAAGCATTTGGAAGTAGTTCTAGAGAATTGGATACTAGATTAAACTATATTGACATTAGTGATGTAAGGCCAGCTTTTGGTCTATATTGCAAGTTAAAAGGATAATTTTAGCACACTGTGCCTAGAAGAGAGCATGTTATTCCATGGAAACATTAGTGTTTTTCCATGAATGACAGAGACAAGGGCATGAAATGGCATGCCGTTCTTTTTAGAAAACTTCTATTATTTACGTTGTATTGGGAAAAGACAATAGGCTCTTACTGGCTGATGTTAACAACTCTGGGAGGTTATGGAGAGATATTAAGGACAGAGTAGTTGACACTGAATTAAAATGAATTCCTGACCTGCAGATCTAGCAGGTTAATAAGAGCACTTGAGAGGTATAACATTCCTTTCAAGGCCTATTCATATCTGGAACACCGGCAGATTTGTATGTGGATGTCGTCATCACTAGTACTTCCTCCTAGACTGTGAAATATACTGTTGAAAGCAGATTCATGGTAGATGAATCTGCAGAATCATGGTAGATGAAAAGAAATCTAGAAGAGATTAAAAAAGCACTTCATACAAGAACTGAATGTAAACAATCATTCCTTTTCAGTCCTCTGGTTTATATGTAGGTATTGACATTGTGATAGTAGTGAGACAGAAAAGACAAAGAGGCAGGGAAAGGGAAAGGAAAAGGGAAAGGGAAAGGGAAAGGGAAAGGGAAAGGGAAAGGGAAAGGGAAAGGGAAAGGGAAAGGGAAAGGGAAAGGGAAAGGGAAAGGTGAGGCGAGGCGAGGGAAGGCAAGGCGAGGGAAGGTGAGGGAAGGCAAGGCAAGGCAAGGCAAGGCAAGGCAAGGCAAGGCAAGGCAAGGCAAGGAAAGGAAGAGACCATAGACAAAACAAGCTACTTAATTATTAATGAGTGCAATTCATTGAAATCTTGGTATCATCCCATGACCATGTTTTAGCTGTAGAAACCTTTCCAAGTTGTGAATTATATTGAGAATTCATATATCTGAAAGTAAGATTGGTACTTTTCCCTTCACATTTAGGACAGATGTAAAATGGTTAAGTTTTGAGATACATCATAGCTTAATTTTTCAAAAATATTTGAAGTTTTGTCAATATTGATTCAGGCTTCTCAGTGTCAATGGAGTTAAAAAATAATAAAGTTCTGTTGCTGCAGGGACATGAAGAAAAGATGTTTGATTGATTCTTCCATTATCCAATGACAGCTATTACAGGGCAGGGAATAAAAATGGCAATTATACTCCTGCTTTACAGAGGAAAAAGAAGGGAAAATAAACTGTGCTAAGATTTACAGAGTTGACATACGAGAACTGAAACATGTAAATACAGGAGCTGGAATGATTGTTCTATCATTAACAATGTTTTCAGAAAAAAAAGATATTTAACCATAATATTTGTAGGCAAATGTACTGATATTTGAAAATATTAGCTTTAATGGTGGTTTTTGGATACACAGTAGTCACATCCAAGAAAAATATGTACATTGTATGCTCATTAAAGTATTAAGTAAACCTACAATCATAAGAAAACAGCTGCAGAAATATTTTACTTTTTTGTTGTTGTTAAAAATAAATATAATCATAATATAATAATTTCCAAATGATCAAATACAGTAAAGGGGCCACTTATTTTTGTACCTGCAAATTTGTAAACAATGGTTGTGCATACAGTGTTTTTGTTTTTAGTTTTTGTTTTTTGTGTGTGTGTTATTTTTTAAGTACTTTACTTTTCAATCTGGGAGAAAAAAGTAAAAAAGTGCTCTGGATAATTTAAAGTGACTTTACTTCTAATAAACATAATTTTCATTACATTAGATTGCATTTTAGTTTTGAAAAAAAAAGAAAAAAAAAGAATTATTTTTTTATGTTAGTGGCAAGTGTAAAGTGGCTAGTTTTTTTTAGATATAATAGTCATAGTAACATAAGCATCTTTAATTTGGACAACCACTACCATCACCCCACTTCCAACTCTGCAAACTCTGCAATAAAAACAATTTGATCTTTTTTTTTTTTTTTTCTTTTTTCTTTTTTTAAGACGGCCTCCAGGTGTGCAGTGGAAAATAGAAGTAAGAATATACTAGATGTTCTTGTTTCTTGTGACAAAGCAAAATTATATTGTCAAATTGTTCTTTCTAACATCACCTAAGGCTGCAATTTTACAAAGAAGGTTTGTCTATTTTCGCATTCCACTGACAGTTTAATTAAAAATAATAATAATAATAATAATAATAATTGCATGTCTTTGTATTGGTTGGTCTAATTTTATTTGTATATAAATGCAATGTTGAAAACAATTCCTTAATATAGGTATTTTGATTACACAATCTACAGCAACAAATAACAGTTTTCCAAACAGAAATACTTAATATAAATTGTTCTTTATTTCTCAAATCATCAAACTAGACAATAGCAATACTAGATACTGCTCAAGCTGAAGGACAAGTTAGAGAAGAAAAACTGCTTGTTATTAATGACTATTCAGTAGGCATCTGTTTCCATAAATTAGGTCTGCTTTGTGCAACTGTGCAATTTTTGGGTAGCACTTTGTTACTTTGTCCAATTTACAATATCTGCTGTTATAATTTGCATTAAATATTTTCACAGATTGCTAACAGAAACTCTCTCATGTGATAAAACCTTCTTCCCTGGTTAAAATCAATCAATCAATCAAAAAAACAAACAACAAAACTACACCTCTCAAACTTCAGAATGATTGTTCAGCTACTAGGTCACATAATATCTATATCTACTTTATTGTCAGCAAAAGCTACTCTTCCAGATTTTAATCAGGCTCTCAATTCACCCCTCCCTTTGACTCCCCTTTCTGTTGAGTACTGGTTAGATGCAAATTGGTGGTCTGTGTCAACTGAATCACAGCCACGAACCAAGTACCTGCTCTCAGTCTGCAAATACATAGTCAAATGTTAGCCCTCAGTCTCTCATTATTTCGTACTTCCAAAAGCCAAAGTTCATAGCACTATCTGAGCCTTTACCTGAGTTCCGGAAAGAATATATATTGCTTTTAAAATGGTAGTAGTGTTTGTTCATTCTCAGGGAAATACTTTTCTGAAGATGAAATTTCCTTTTGCTGGTTGAATTGCTTCTTGACTTTCCTTTGATGTGGTGTCACCTATGAAGTGACTGGTGAGGCTGTGGTGGCAGATAGGTACTTAACCTTATTTGCTGTTGAAACATCAAAGCAAAATATTATACCATTTAGCTGGGATATTGTAACCAGACTAGAATGACTGAGGAAAAACAGGAAAAGTGTTTTTTGTGGCTAGGATAAACAGTCAAAAGGCTTTTATTTCAGATGGCAAATGATAGCAACTGGCATGTGTGCCATACGTTTTACTATGACCCTATCAAAAAGCCAACACTAAAAATAATTCAGCAATGTGAACAATAATTTATTACATTTTATCAAGATGAATGTGTCATGTCCTCTGTTTTCAGAAAAGTAAAATAAAAGTGAAGATAGACATCAGTCAACAATGTAATAGAAAAGAGTAAACCACTAGTTCTACAAATATTCTGTCAAGAAAATGTATAGTAATTGTCATTTTACAATAGGTGACTGTCTAATATCTGATATGTGGTAGTAAACACCATTAAATGCCATAAGAAAAACATATTTCTACTCAAGCCACGCTTTTTTTCCTTAATTTTCTCAGTGACATCCCATATTTCCTTATTTTATCAAAGTGAGAAAAATCAGTTTTAGGTCAATTAATCACATCATAAATACAACTTTCCACCACCTACAATAAAACCAAGGAAACTTACGTACTTTAATTATTATTCTATTGAATTCTGTCAACAACTGGCCAATTCCTTTCCAAACACTTATAATGACATCTTCCTTACAACATAGGAAAAATATCTTGATTTGGGGCCTTTTTTTGCCAGTCTCTTCTAGCATCTTCTGTTACATACAAAATCTTCAATTTATGCTGGAGCTGTTAAAATATATAATATATATATTTTATATATATTCATTTATCCTTTTTATATATATTCATTTATCCTTTTTTTTTTTTTTTTTTTTTCTATTCCATTCATTTGACCCCAAAGTTAGAATATATATAACAATCTGGTTATTTTATTTTCCTTCAATTTTACTTCCTAATTTTCAGGATTGTGAAGTTGTATTTTGTTTTGTTTGTTTTGGTTTGTTATGTTTTGTTGTTGTTTTGGTTTGTTTGTTTGTTTTTTATAAATGACCTGGGTTGAAATATTCTTATATTCTATTATATTTCTATTTCTTATTCTTGAAATATAGTTTTGATCCTTCTTGAAATGACATGGATGTCTAGATTGCTTTAAATAGAATCATAACTATATGATCACATACAATTAATTAATATGGTTGCCCCTTGTAACTTCAATACTCCCATTGTAACTACTACTGTAGCTGCTACAAACACCAAGAGTTGTAACTAGCCCTAGAATCACTTGTTACCACACCCACATTTTACCAACCACAGCTATCATAATCTGTCAGTGAGAGAGCAAGGAGCTTGCTCTAAACCAGTTTTCAGTTTGTTCCCTAACACATGCTAAAGCATGTTTAATGTATCTGTGTGTACTGTGGTCAGTACATTACTGTGAAAGCATGCTTCATGTTTTACTAATTTATAAACTTTCTGGGTTAGGTACAGAGCCATTTCTACCTCTTTTAGGAGTATGACTTGGGGATTTTACGCTTTATGTATCAAGCCACGAGACCTGAGACCAGACATGAATTCTCACATCTGCCTCCAGTTTTCTGGTATTATCCAATGGGAGAAGAAACAAGGATCAGTTCTTCCTTTGTGTATACCCTCTGAAAACCTTTCTATGCATTCCCTGGCAATGATATGTGCCTAAATTACATCTACATCTACTGTCTAAATTAGTATTTGCATGTTATTTTTCATTAATTTTTAAAATGAAAAGTGGATTTTTAAAATCCTATAACTCTTCAAGAACTGGAATCTTTTATCAAAAAAAGTAAATGAAACCATATAAGTAAACTTTTCCCCATTCTTTCTTTTACTTTTGAATGCAAATAATTACTTCCTTATTGCTTCCATCTAAGAGCACTTGTCACTATGCAAAAAGCATATTTTGATGTGCAATGGGAAAAGCAGTAGGATATATTTTATCTTTGTCTTTTCAATAACCAATTTTTAAACAGTATGCTGAAGTGAAATGGCAGGATAGGTGACCTGTAATACAACCGAAACTTCCACACCGCAGGAAGCAAATTATTAACAAACCATAATGAACAGACACTCAGATTTTAATAATAATAATAATAATGTTTAGAATTATTATCTTACAAAACCATAAATTATAATTATTATAGTACAAATCCAGAAAGATTAGTATTCCCTTCTTCTGACAATTTATAAAAAGATAATTATAACTTTCTATACATTTTTACTGTGCTAGTTTCATAGTAAGGTTTAGAGTTTCTTAGTTTAGAGTTCAGCAAAAACATTCCAAGAGGAAAATTTACTATAACATTTACACAGGGCATAATATAAAACAACAATAGCAGCAATATTTCCATAGTCATTATTTTTAAGGCAGTTTGCTGCATATTACTGAAGAAAAATAAAGTTATAATATTAAGAAAAGAATAAAAAAAATGCAGTATGTGAAAGCAAATGTGGGAGCAATTAGCAGGAAACATTGCCTAAAGAGGTTAACATATTTGTCTGAGTTAAGCCTGTTTTCCTAAACTGAGGCTCTGACCTCTGAATCTTTTAACTCTTTGATTATTTATCTTAGATATATGTGGAACAACATATGTCATCCCACTTCCTTTCTTTTTCCACTTACATCTTCCTAAACACAGTCATTAAGGATAATAAATATCTGTTCCATATATTCCAGGAAGATGTTTTCATTACAGTATATGATTTTATTGCTATCTCTCTGCCAGATCAGTGACAGCATGTTTCCCATCACCTTAATTAGCTGTTTAGTGTGGAAGGCTGCATATGAAAAAAAAAAAAGCCACCTTAGGATTCCCTTATGATTTGCTATGCAGAGACATTTATGAAGTTTAGTGTGATTAATGTGTGTTAAGAAAAAAAAAGGAGGAAAAAAGGAGGAAAAATATGTTTTCCTATATATGCCTATATATGCTTATAGCAGTAGCTACATGGTCTTATCAAACTTAGAAATGTAAGTGTGCTCATGAATTTGTGATGGTCCTTTTCTATGTGAAAGGTTCAGAAGGAGAAAGATGTCTGAAGATATCAAAGCTGTGAGACAGCTATGGGCCTTGTTTTGATATTTCTGTAGGTTGCCTTGCTTTGTGAGGGAGATGGAACTAGTCCAGAGAGTTAATGGAGTCAATGGGACATCTGTAGCACATAAGGGATGCTTGTGTCATTATAGCAGTGGAGGGTCATGAAACTGATTGAATGCCACATTGTCACTAGGAGATAGCAGTAAGAAGTGCTGAGAGCTGCAGCAATGAATCCAATATAAGCATTCATTTCAAGAACATAGCTGTAGGTCACAAAAGAAAATAAAGGTGATCAATTTGCATAGCCTTGTCTACAGCTAAAGCTTCACTGAGCTAAAGAATAAGAAAATGCAGATTTAAGAGAAACACTATCTGACAAAATTTGTTATCCCATTATTGAGTCTTTTTTTTTTTTCCAAATTAGTTAATGATGACCACTATGAAGAAACTGAACCTTGGAAGTCATCTCATATAGAGGCAAACACAGGAATTATTTTTCATGATTTCTGCTCATTAATGACAAATCAACCATAATCACTGTTGAAGGCACAGGTGTCCTTAAATTTAGCCTTGGATTAAGCAATATGCCACCTTGCCCAATATAAGCTGGAACAGACTCAAGTGAGACTCATTGACATTAATCAAGTGCTCTGTGGGTAATGCATGCAGAGCACTGCCCTGCTTGTGTGCCTTTCTCAAGTGCATTGCTGTTACTGATTTTGCTGCCCAGGGAAACTGACAGTCATAAAACTTGAGCAAGGACAGCACAACAGTCAGCAGAGCTTTTCTTGAGCTTGGAGTTTTCATCTGATCCATTTGTGAAGTTAAGAGGGATCCACATGCCATCTGCCTGGCCCTGAAAGGGCAGCAGCTGATATCAGCAAGTGCTGTTGCCAGTTCCCCTGTGCCAAAAGGGAGGAAACTCCTTCCAAAGGGCCTTTGCCATGTAAAGACTGCTTGCTCCAGAGCCAGCATTATGCAGACAAGTAAATGAGAACATGGACGTGATCCTGCAGTGTGACTCCTCCATTCTGGCTCTAACAAACTATGGTAGGACAACTGACAGAAAGAAAGAGAATTTGGACTTTTATGAATCTGGTGCTGAATGGATTATCAGCACCAAATCTCTGCCCTGGCATTTATTAAATATACCTGTGTCCGATTCTTGCCCAGGTTATAAAGGATTGTGACTTAGTAAAGGACATGTAGAGTCCTTTCATCCTAATGCAGAATTGATGCATAGCCACACTTCCAGACATAACTCAGGACTGATAGTAAAAAAAGGGACAGGAAGGTAAGGATGCTGGAAGGTAAAGAGCAGAATTTTGTATGATGTTGTTTCACAAGCATATCCTATCTCTTCTCATAAAATATAGTTCACTTGGTAAAAGACATTTCTGCTCCTTACTTAGTGTAAATCTCCAGAGTAGATACAATTTTTGTTAATTTAGCTTTGTTTTTATTCAAAAAAAATAATAATAAAAAAAATAAAATCTTGAACTGGCAAACATGCATTGTATTTAAAAATTTAAGATGCATAAATATACCTTAGGTAGGAAAGTGAAAACTTTGGGGAGTTATAAGTGGCAGCTACAGCCTAAGACAAATATGGCTTTCTTCTATATTTTATGGAAAGAGATGGGCCCTCTAGAGAGAACCTAAATTCATGTTCCAATGGTGAAGGACTGCTAGAGATGCCTGTCTTTCTTTCCTCAGGAACCCTAGGGAAGTAATTCACATGGGCCGGTTTCTTCCAGGAATATCCTTCTCCCTCCTGACTCCTCCCCTATCTCACACAAAAAGCATTCATTACAGGTGAAATGTACTTATGGTATGAAAGTCCTGCTGGCAAATATCCATGCACCATTACATTTCACATCTGTACTGAGAAGGAGCAACAGACAGGCAATCTTAAACAACTGCACATCTCAAACTCTATAGGTTGTCATGGACCTCTGAGACAGGAGTTGGCCAGGATGAGGGCTATGTGAATGACATGTATCTGTCTGTCTTTTTGCTGATCCCTCTAATTTTAGAGCCACAACAGAATTTTGTTGGAAAAAAAAAAAAAAAAAAAAGGCTTTGAATTAAAATTGGATGATATATATATATATATATATATTGTTTTTTTCTTGTCAAAATGATCAATTAAAAGCCTACAATAAAATATTTCATGCCAGAGAAAATGGTCTGTTTCATCCTCTACGAAATTTTCTCTTTTACTTCAAATGTCAGTAAAATCTGAAATAGAATATTTCAAATTGAAAGATCAAAACCTTTTATTTTAATGTTCTCTCCACCTTCCAGTGAAATAAGTCAGCACATTTGGCAAAAATTTGGAGGTTACTTGGGCAAGCCTGAAGCTAACTTTACTGTGAGGAAAAAAAAAAAAAAAAAAAAAAAAAAAAAAGTGAATTCAATGCCTATACAGTATTTTTCAGTCCTCATTTACGGAGGTCTGTCTTACCATGAATGTTTGTAATGCAGTATATCCCCTTTTTCTGGATGAATCTCATATTGATGTATTTACCTGTCTAATACAAAGATAAACAAGAAGCGTCACCTTGTTTTTGGAAGGTATTACTGAAAGCAATGAAAAATGACAACTTATAAATTGCTTTATTAGCCTCTTGCACTGAGCCAGGATGGGCTCACCAGGTGCCAACCAGCAGGCCATTGTACCCCACCAGCCTTGTTGTCCCCGGCAGTCCCTGCCCACCTGCCTCTGCCCCTGCCACTGCCAGCCTGCCACGAATACGGCGTTATGGACAGAAGCTCAGTGGTAGTTAACAAGAGCAAGTGCTTTCCTTTTTGTGTAGGTTCTTTATTGCTGGGATGGGGAAAATACGTAGGTCTCAAAGACCATTAATGCTGTATTTACTTCGGCTACAAGGGCAGAAAATACTAATAAAGCACAAAGCTATTATTTGTTCTGATCTAATACCCTGCAAACTCCAAAAAAAAAAAAAAAAAAAAAAAAAAGGACACTTTTTTTTTCCTGTTCTGTGAGGATGAAATTTTTAGCTTTAAACATTTATTTAATGCCAGGAGGACTTGAGATTAGACTTTAAGATAATTGTACTATGATTGCTATCTGGTTTTATTACCCTTCCTCTTCTTTTCTGACAAGATTTGGGAATGAACTGGTTCAAAAATCAACAGTAAAAACCAGCTAGACTTGGAAAACCAGCATAAAATGAAGGTGCAGTACTTTGTGTACTGCTAGAGCTAGAGAAGCACATTTTAGAGCCAAGCGTAATCTTGGAATTTGAGCTTTCAGGTAACATAAAATGTTAACCTTTGACTCCAGTGTTCCTGAGCTATTGGATGTTAAAATGCATGTGGGAAAAGATTGTAAGACTTTATTTGTAGGCCAGCACAAATGCTTTCCAGATCAATATGTTTTTCAAAAAATTGTTGCTGGACTACTCTGAACAGACATTGGGAAACCATGTCCTCATAAAACCAGACTCACAGAAAATCTGTAGGTATTACTCTTTTGGAGGATCATGCCTTACTTTGTCAAATTACCTTCTCCAGAGACACATGAGCATGCATGTGCATACACACACATGCACGCATGCACACATACACACACACTTTACTTCTGGAATGTAAACTTTCCACTTCACTGTTCTTTAGTTGACTGAAGAGTCAAGAAAGATCATTCACTGACCATCTTTACAATCCAAATACATGCTTTATTTTCCTGTTTCCTACCCTTAACTTAGCTTTCAGGGATGGTAACTACGTCAATTACACACACGGACCTTTTTCCCCTTAGACATGTAGGAGCTCAGTTATCTCATGATGCTTTTTGCTACGTCTGTAACAAACTGGGATAATAGAGGAATCAAACAGATGGTTTTTCAGTCCCTGGAAATTTCTATGCAATGTAAAAGATTTTTCAGTAAGTATCCTGAAGAGTGCATAAGTCACATTGCTTTTGGAAAGTGATTTTTTTACCATAATAATTTTATTTTTTATTTTATTTATTATTATTAATTAAGACAGTGTACATTTCTGACAATATTTTTTTTTAATCCACATACAGTCCTTTATTTTGAACTTGGCACTTCATAAACATAAATTAACCACACTAATTTGTATAGATATGTGATTATGTCTTTTCAGTTCTATACAGTAATTTATTTATTTATTTATTTATTTATTTTTGTGATGTCACTTATCTCCATGAAAAATAGTTTGGGATGTTTAAGCTGCCTCATTTCTATTCACTAGGTTATACTGCAGTGCTTAGTGAGGAGTGAGGAAACTTCATAGCCTAATGTACTTGTCTTGTCTCTGTGTTCATATAAATTGAAATATTGTTATGATTAAAAAACACAACAAAGTGGTGTAGACATTTCTGAGATCTATTGCCTTTTCCACAAAGTTAATTCATCAAACACAACAAAAGAAATTAACCAGAAATTCACAATGTATTACCTATCAGCATTGTTTATTATTTCATCTATGGTTGATATACCTCCTATCTGGGTGCTGACAATGATATAAGCAAAAAGAAAAACATAGGTTTAATCTCCTCTTCAAAGAATGAAGGATGAAATTCCTTCAGTAATCTGTTGCTGCAAATCTCAAGTGATGGTGTTTGATTGCACTTGTGAATATTAAAGCAAATGCAGTCTCTGATTTTGAAGTAGCCATGCACTTCTGTTACAACTTTGCTGGAAATATATTATTTTTTCAAATGTTAATCCATTTTTGTTGTTGCTGTTGTTTTTTATAAGGCTATTGTTTTTAGCAACTAGTTCTGAGGTAGCAGCAAGGTGGGACTTAAAAAGAGAGATGAGAAAAGTCAAATTAGATTTGTGTTTAAATATAAAATTCTCAGGAATAAACTGATGCATGAACTTGTGTTAAGGATTACTGATTTTGGACACCGTTGACTAAATTATTATGCAGGATGTGGTCATAAATTTATGCAGAAGCTCTTTAAACCTCTATAAATATCAAGCAGTCAATTGTAGATTCATACTTTGTCTGGAACTTCAGCTTTATTAATAGTTTTGCAAAATATCCGCATAATAAATTTATGGTGAATCACTCTTTGCCCAAAATGGAAGTGAATTTTGGAATCTTCCATCCTTCTAAGCTTCTTTGGTGGAAAGCAGCCTAATGATGGTACAGATGGAAAAACTGAACTGTGACATTTTATGTTATGGCTGAATCAAACTACAACTCAAAACAAATAACTTATAACCAGGGGAAAAGGAAAAGGCTCACTTCCGTTTTCTTTTTCTTTTTCTCTCTCTCTCTCTTTTTTTTTTTTTTTTTTTTTTTTTTTCCCAGCTATGACCTCCTATTCCTTCCTTTTTTCCAGGTTTGGGGTTTATTTGTTTATCTAATTCAATTTGCTGAACTAGATACATGACAAGAATGTATCTAATGTATCCTGAGCATGGCCTGAGCATGGCAGCAAATACTTTTTTTTCCCCCCAACTTACTTTTCTGCCATTTACTGATTAAAAGGAGTTCACCATCTGATTGAGTGCTAGAGCCAGCACAAAATAAATGATGGAAAGCAGTGGGAGAGGTACCAGCTGAGTCCATCTCCCAGCATGACACCCGAAACAGCATCCTGAGACCATGCTCACAGTGGAGGACATCACCTTGGGATGGTATCAGAAGGTGGCCCCTGAGCCAGCTCTTGCCATGAAGATGGAAATATGTTATCAATCATTTTCTGCACAGTGTATGAGTCCCAGAGCACAACAACATGAACACAGACAGGCACTGCGGTGGTTAGCAGCTGGTAAGAGACCAAATACAGTGCTTCAATTCTGAGTGCCTGTTTGGCTACAACATAGACACCTTTCTTTCCATCTCAGCTTTTAAAGCTGTTCCCTTCCAAGAAACTAGGTTAGCGCAAAAGGATAGAGACTTTCTTTGTCCTTAAGCTCAATATTTCAGGAATTCTCCTGAGCAAAACAGACTGGACTCTTTAGTGCAAAGAAATACAAGGAAAATAACTTCAAGACAAGAGACTGGAAAAGGTCCATCTCAGAATGACTATAACCTGGGCAATTATCTGACATGAGCCCTAGTGAGGGTTCAAGAGCAGGAAGAGAAATAAGCTTTCACTCCGGTGTCTGGCTTTTGTTGTGAATGCCTACACCTCCATTTTGAAAGCATCTTTCTTTTCTCATAAACTGCAAAGGGTGAGAATATCATTTCTAGCTAAGCTGTACCCAAGATTTCCAGACTCTTGTGCTTCTGCTGAGATTCTGTGATGTGTCTCCTTCTGTCATTTAAATATATAGGATGTGGTTTGTTCATACCTTTTTAAACAGATAAAGAATTATTTCACCTTTGAAATAAAATTACTAAGATATATGTAAATAGATAATAACACATAATAAAGGACCAGAAACTATCTATCTGACGGGAGAGTTAAACCCCACTTAGTCTTCAATAAAAACAAAATAGCATACCATAATCATTTACTGCATGTACTTTAGCACAATTATCAGTCTGAGCACTCTGAAGAGCTTCTGGATTGTGTTAACATGGAGGCTGAATTTCATCTAACAGAGAAATGGTGATCTTTCCAGTAGTTTTGGGGTGAATGGAACAGATTTAATGTTATTTTTATGTATAATCTAACAGCTAGTTGCTTTTTTTTTTTTTTTTTTTTTTTTTTGGATAGGTTAAATAAGTTATATAAGGTATATATAAGGACTAATTATAGCAATCTTTAAACTTGGGTAAACATATATAGATATATCTACCCATTTAAAATATGTTTATATTAACTATGGGGTTATAATTTTACACTATGTAAAAAAGAATTAATGACAACGGGTTTACAGTAGGACAGAAAATGATCAGACCTTTACAAACTAATTTATGCTTTTGGGTGTTCAGGATGGGTGTTTTTAATTCCTTTTGCTTTAACACAAAACATTAAATTGCTCCACTTTACAGGACTAGAACAGGTTATAAAACTACAAGGGATTCATTAACCCTTTCTGATATTAGATTGTAAAATCCTTGTCCAAGCATATATGAGTAACATCATAGAAAAAGATAAATATGAAACAAAAAGGACAAGAAAGAAAAACAGATAGCAATTACCTTCTTTCATCAATCTTTTGCACCAAAATTATAGTTAGTGAATGATCTTGAAATATCATCAAAAAAAGAAAAAAAAGTCCCATTTATAAAAATATTTTTTCCCCAAAGGAAAAAAAAAAAAAAAGTCTGTGTTTAACAAGATCATAAATAACATAGTTTAAGTTACTGACACTTTCAAAGAATAGTTAGTTTTTTTTTCTGTACAATGACAGAAAAATCTGATGAAATCTGATGAAGTGTGAGTGCATGTATAAAATTTGATGTTCTAATTGAAATAGCTATTTAAGTGTTTATATTGGGCCTAACTCTTTGGTAAAGGCAATGTGTAAATCCCTGATGGCTTCAATGGAATTATGCACAGTCTACCCATGGACTTGGGCTTTTTCAGGATAAAAAGGTCAAGAGTAGTTTATGGGGAATGCAAATGTCTTGTAAATATTTTAACAAGTTTGTTGCATTCTTTTTTCTAGATGGTTCCAAAAGATATTTACAGAGATAAAGATTGTGGTAATCAGCATATGTTGACTTAGAATTTCTTATCAACAGCTCTTTTGCAGATTTAAGAAGAGTAAAGACTTGGTAAAGTCATATATCACACAGATAAAAACAGTTAACTGCAGTCCTAGTATCTTTCTCATTCTGACACTTTGGATTTTTTTAAAAAAATATTCTTCCAAGAAACAATACTATAACTATCCACAGATAAAGATCTGTTTGTTCCAAAATAATCAATTTATTTTTTGAATCAAAAAGTATTACAGCCAGCTCTATTGTGTAAGAAGAATGACGAATGACACCTGTGATCACCAAAGGGCAGGTTCTGTGCCTAGCTGGGAGGAGGAGGAGGAGGAAGAAGAAGAGGAGAACTCATTTCTGTGTGAGATTGGAAGGAGCTACCTGCTGGCTTCCAGGAGTCACATAGAAGACCTGCAGACTTGGAAAATGCTGCATGGGTGAATGGTACTTAGCTGGAATAGCATGATTTGGGCCATCCTGCCTGAAAGTGGATGATAGCAGTGAATCTGGACATCTCACTCTCCTCCTTCCCCATTTCCAGATGCCCAAGAGCCAAAAACCTCCCTTTTTCTGATGTAGCCCAGCCCTATCAGCTCAGAGTACAGTGAATAGCCATCCCTATTGCTCTACTCACACAGTCCTTAATAATCTTGTTTTATCATTATTTCTGGCTACTGGGAAGGAGAAGGACAATGAGTTGTTAAGCAACAAGGAGAGGACTGGGGCACAGAGTGGAGACCTTTGCTGAATGGAAGGAGCAGCTGCTATAAAGGAATTCCAGCAGCCTCTTTAGCAGCAACAGAAGGACATGCAGGAAAGCAGTAGGAGTTAGATCAGTCTATCCTCACCTCCTCTGGCATAGGGAAAGATCCTTCTCTCCTGTGCTTTGACCAAACTCTGTTAAATATCTGTTTTCAGCAATGATGAAAAACTAAGGAGCATAAGATATATCTTTGCTGTTTCTTTAGAGGAAAGAGAGTGATTTGGCATTTTAATGAGTTTAGGCTTTTATGTTTGAAAAATTAACTTCTTATACTCACTTATCTAGTAATTTCATTGTCTGAAATTTAAGAAAAAAAAAAAAAAAGGAAAAGGAAAAAAAAACGTACATTCTGTTTATCGTTTTTTTGTTTTGTTTTGTTTCTCCATTTGCAAATACACTGGTAAATTTAATTCATATTTTCAACATTTCATGGTATGGAAAAATGAAATTAAAAAGTAGGAGGGGTTGCTCAAGGGCACACACACAAACACAAAAAAGACATTGTCAAATACAGGATTAGAAGTGGAACAGTCCTGAAAATTAGAGATGAAAGCACAGCATTAAACCTAGAGATTGTCTGTGGTCTTTGTGTGTACAGGTATTGCATTAATGAAAAAGAAAACTCTTCCCAGTGTGGTCATAAAATATGTCACAATTAGAGAGTCATTACTATAAGATAATGGTGTACCTGTGGTTTTGGAACAATCACACACGCACACAAAATATATATTTAAATATATATATATTTATTATTATTATTATTTTTAAATTAAGGAGAATTTCAGTTTCCATGTTTTAATTTAGACTGGACACTAAAGAGATGTCCAATCACAAGCCATTCTGTGTTAATCACAGAAGAAGCTACTGAAATAGCACAGAGGCAATACAAATTTATAGGTAATTTTATTTTTTTTAATTTTGAGAAGTTGTATCCATGGTTAATAATTACTTCTCTCCTACACAGCAGACACTTTTGTAAACAGTATTCTTTTGTGTATTACATATATTTTGTGTATTAATAATTTTAATAATATTAATAATATATTTTGTGTATTAATAATGTGTATTAATATTTTAACTTAAATATTTTTTGTATTTTGTGTATTTACACAAGCTGCATTTTCTCTGGTCTGTGTGAGATAATATATCAACTTCAGACATGTCAATAAAGTGACTAGTACCCAAGAAAAAAGTGACACAATTGTTTGTTTTCAGCTCTTGCCAGTGACTCATAAATAGCAATACAGCCACAGATCAGCAGTCAATAAAATGACTGCATTATCTTCTGAATAGTCTTCAAATCAGTGAATCAATTATTAGCTTAAATTATCCTTATTTTACTATTTTTGTAGAAAATATTTTATATTCTAAAATATGGAGTAAAAAAATAAATAAATATAAAAATAAAAAAAGTGAAGTAACTGAAATTTTTGTAATTCTAATGCCACATAGATTGTGGCAATATTTTATTATTATTATTATGAGGAATCATGTATTCCTTTAAAGGGGAGGTAATTGCTACAGATCTGTGACAGAGAACATGTTAGATTTCTCTTTATGGTCTCTGTCAGTAAAGGTGGTGATCAAGCCCTAAGCAGACATTTCTGCCTTTCTCCACTAGCATGATTTCCTGCTAACAGCATAGCAGACAGGACAGCACCTTCACGAAGTAAAACTAAAAATTTTTAGAAAAAGAAACAATAAGAAACAGCAAACCAGTACCATCAGTATTTCTTGCTGCATCCTGAGGACCTTTGAGAGAAATCTTCATTATTTTAATGGAGAGGGACAAAGAACTTTAACAACTTTGGAGTTCTGTCAGAGAAATTCCCTTTTAGATGCTCTAATGTGGAGTCAAAGTTTGAGTTTAAGACAGGCAATGCTGCATGGATTTCTTTGTAGTATGAAAAACAAAACCAGACGTATCCAGAAGGTCAGGTCATGAAAAAAAAAAAAAAAAAAAAAAAAAAAAAAAAAAAAACTGAGCCCTGAAAATGTGAGGCTTCAAGGTAACTGTTATTAAAGAAATTGTCAGAAATGTTTTCCACTGTCATGTTTTGCTTCTTTTGATGGCTCATCAATTCTTTGCACATGCTTTGCATAGACAAGGATGAATACTGCCCCAGGAAGGGCAGTTGCATAAGGTTTGAGAACTGTACCATTTTTAGCAGTGATATAGTATGTACTTCAGGACCTGATTCTCCTTGCAGATAAAAAAAACTGTCTAACACTAACAAGATTAGGCCTGACGGCCTTTTTAAATGTAAAAGAAAAGCAGAAGCAAACAAGCAGAAGCAGTTGAAGTCAGACTTTAAACTGGGAAGTGGAAGATAATGGTGAATGGACAAGGAGACAAGGAGTCATTTGAATATATAAAAGATTTAATCATATGATTAATGGTTGGAAACTAAAGAAAAAAAAAAAAAAAAAAAAGATAAATCAATGCCATTCTTGCTGGTGATGAGCATGATGGCAAAGCCCACAGGAAAGGAACTCTGATCACAGTAGTCTTCCATTCACAGTCTTCCATTCCTTAATAAACACTCATTCTTCCCATTGGTCTCATCTTAGTCCACACAAAGTGTGGACTAGGTTTAATTCTCATTCATATGATTAAACAAAGATTAAAACAGAGATTGCCTTTGGAGATGAGGAAATAAATGAGGGGGATTTTGTGAAATACAAAATCAGACAACCAAATGCCACTTATTTTTGTCTCAGTCAGCAAATAGGTGCATGGCTGAAGAACTCATCATTGTCTGGTCAAATTAAACCATTACAAGGCTTGGTTACATATATACTTACATTTTGATTATTATAATATGTATACTCATATGCAATCATGATTGTTAAAATTATTATAATAACTCATAATTATGGAAAAAGGCAGCAAAAGGTGGAGTTCTGCCTACTTTTCTATGTAAGAGTAGCAGCTGAGGAGGAGATGGAGCTTCTAAGACCATTTTTGTCATAAAGAGATAGTGTGACAAAACACAACTCTAAGTGATTTGAACTATGAGATTTGATTCGAGGCTCCTAAAGGACATGCATATATGTCTTGGAAAAGGGATGTTAGATGCAAAATTAAATTCTTCTCTTAAGATGTACTATGAGAACAGTGTGGATCTCCTCCCACACTTTGCAGGGCAATCATCATCGAGAAGGCACAGTCAATTTACTCTTTTCAGCTTTTACAATTCTATTGTCTCCCAAGTATATTCTGCTTGATAAATTATATACTTGACCTTTCCATGGCAAAGAATCTTCATATGTCATAAGAATATTAAAAAGAAAGCAGATTCTACAGGTTGTCCAGGGAAACACATAACTGATTCTCATTAAAGTGTTTCATGTGTACTTTCAATGCTCTTGCTGTTTCTTCACTCTAGATTTTGAGAGACATGAACACCTGTATATTTAAATTGTTATATGTTCATGTATAAGTTACTGTGTAAATAACTGATTTTTAAATTAAAAGTATTTCAGGTCTAGTTTTAGTTTGATTAGTTTACATTTTTAATTGCCTTTTTTTTTTAGCTGTTAACATTGCTACAGAACAATGTCACTAAGCAAGATTTTTTCAAAGCATTTGACACTGTTCAGTAATGTTTGTACACTCATTGAGTTTAATTAAATCAAGGAGTACCATATCAAGTAAATATTAGTTTTCAGGATTTTTAAGTTATTGTTGTTGTCTGAAGGAAAAGAAGGAATTCCTCTCAAATAAGTTCTTAAAAGCTGTTTGTTTGTTTGTTTGTTTTTTCACAAAAAAAAAAAGAGGTTGGCGTTTTTTTTTTTTTTTCCACAAAAGGTTTTTTTTTTTTTTTTTCCGTTTTATGTGTGTATGTTTTTAATTATTATTATTTAGTAAACAAAAAAACTCAATGCAAAATCATTCAAAGAGTACCTTTTAGCTCTCTAAAACAATTAATTGTTCTGCTTCTTTCTGTTAACGTGGTTGTGATTCTTAAGTTTATTATATTTATGTCTTTTCAGATCTTTTTTGTTGTTGTTGTTTTAGGGTGCCTCAACTTTTATGGTGGTTTGGGTTTGCTTAGCATTGTAGTATTTTGGGAGAGGAGAGAGTAGAAACAAAAGAGTTTGTATAATCTGTTTGCAAAAACCATGTTTAATATGGAGAATTTCTGCACTTTTTTTTTTTTTTTCCTGATGAATAAAGAAACACTTTCTAAAACAGAAAAAGAAATGCATAATAGTCCTCTTGCTTTCTTCTGACTAATATAAACTAAAGTTTATTACAATGAAATGACAAAAGAATTTTGCTTTTCCACTTCTTTAAAAATAAGACATAAAATGATTTAGACCATCAATTTCCTGTCTTCCTTTACCACCAAAATCAGTCAGCAGCAATATACAGATGAATTACTGCTGAGTTTACAGTCAAGCTCTCACAGTTCTCTTTGAAGAAAAAATCAGAATTTGAAGTGTTTCTTTCATTGACATACAACATATTCCAGTACTATATCTTTTTCAGTATTGCATCTGAGAACAAATCAAAATTAAAGTTTTCATGTGTGTAAAAATCTGCAGGACCTTTCCACATAAATATGAAACTCTAAGTAGGAGAAATTAGAAATTATTTCTCTTGTATACTGTAGAGTTTGCTTTCCATATACATCTCAACTCCCTTTTCCCAATTTGTACTGTTAAGTGAAAGCTTTTCTTTCATATGTAATATCTATCTCACTTAAAAGCTTCATTATCTTCAATTTTCATAACTATTCTATACTTCAAAATTACAAAGATGATCTGTGATGCGTATGTATCAATTAATAAGTGTTAATTCAAATAGAAAATTTAAAATAATTGCAGGGAGTTTAAAATAACAATATAAAATATAACAATATGTCTGAGCTAAGTGCAGAGAGAAATGAGAAAAAAAATGTTAAAAACTATAGAGGATGTAAGTCTAGAAGCACAACAGTAAAAAGCAGTTAAAACCAACTGCTGTTTTAGTCTCAACAAGTGAGACTTGTGAGCCTGAGTATGTGAGCATGAAAAAACACTAGCACTAGAATGTGCACTAGAATGTAGCCTATATCCTCAGGCTACTCATTTCTATAACCTTTCATTTGTTTTGCTTTCCTTTTGGGCTCTTATCTTTCAGTTTTAAGTCTTCTTCATTCTTCTCTCACAGCATTAATTTATATATATATATATATATTTATATACAAGCTCACTTATGAATGCTATCAATCAAAAATATATTGCATAGTTTTATTCTGTCATGGAAAATGTAAGAAGATTAATTCATTATTTCACAAACTGAAAAGATATACCTCAGTAGAGGAGAAGATCCAAAAGTATGGTGAGAATGACAGAACTTTTGAGAAAGGAAGTGTTAAATAACACGTAAGCAGAAAACATAAAGGTCATGATAATTAAAAGGAACATTAAATAGCCAAACATTAAATGGTGGTGATTCAATGATGATACATAGGCAAAATCTAAACAGAAACCAAAAGCAAAACACCATACCAGCAAACCATAGGAAAGAAAACAAGAAAGCCAATGTCTTAAGTTAATCTTCTTGTTTTCTTCTGATGAATATAAATTAAAGTTTATTCCAATGAAACAGAAAAAGTGTTTTGCTCTTCCAATTCTTTAAAAATAAGACTAAAAGTTTAATTACTTTTGTGTTTGTTTTGAAACTAGAGATTCAAGAATAAAACTGGCAAGAAAAAATCTCTGACATAAAGCATCTTTATTATGAAATTTATTATGTTTTAGATGTGACTTAATATTTAGAAAATATATTCAAAATGTAACATGATCAGCAATGCATAGAAAAGATAGATATAGGAAGGAGTTGGAGGCCAGGTAGGCTATATTGATCCTGACTGAGCTGCTTATTAACTGACAGAAAAGACCCAGCCCACAAAACCATCATTCCTGTATATTGTAACTGTTTTTGTCCTTTTCTCTTTGTGTCCTTGAGCTTCATTTGTTTACGCTGCTAGACTTTGCTAGCTCATTAAAAGTCTTAGGCAGAAGGTTAACAGTCACTGAAAAAGCAGAGACAAATACTAACTTTTAGAAGTAATTGCCTGCAGCTGCATCCCCACTGCAATTTCCCAAGACAAACAGGTGCTGTCAGCAGATGGATACAAATCCTTTGAAGAAACCCTGGCTGAAGAAGTTCTAGGCTGGAGCACCTCTCCTATGAAGACAATCTGAGAGAGTTGGGGTTGTTCAGCCTAGCCAAGAGAAAGCTTTGGAGGGACTTTATACTTCCAATATTTAAAAGGGCCTACAGGAAAGATAGGGAGGGACTCTTTGTCAGGGAGTGTGGTGATAGGATAAGGTGTAGCTGCTTTAAACTAAAAGAGGGTGGATTTAGATTAGATATAAGAAATAAATTCTTTACTCAGAGGGTTATGAAGCACTGGAAAAAGGGTTGCCCAGGGAAGCTATGGATGCCCCATCCCTGGAGGTGTCCAAGACCAAGCTGGATGGGGCTTTGAGTAACCAGGTCTAGTGGAAGGTGTCCCCACCTATAGCAGGGATATTTAAGGTTCTTTCCAATTAAATCCATTCTATGAATTCACCAATAAAAGGTATTTCCTTGTGATGGCATATACATTGGTATGTGCTTTAATTTAGGCACTTGATAGCCTCATTTTTTATTTTTTTTTCAATTGTTTTGTCTATTTGGCTACTGCTTCTTTAGTTCACTACGTGGTTATGTAGAAAAATAGATCTGTCAGTCAAAAGTTTTACATCAGATGTAACTGCTGTAAAACACTCTAATTTAGTTGAGGGAACAAAAAAAAATAGCATTAAAGAATACCATTCTTTCAGCTGAAGTTATGTATACTTGCTTTTGGTATTTTTTATTGCTTTCCATTGGCCATGCAACAATAACAACAAAAATAGCTTTAATATAGCCAGTGTAATTTACCCAAGGAAGAAAAATAGCTGATGTCATTTTACCAACAATGTTCCTACTGGCTAAAGGGGGAAAGAAAAAAATAAATAAAATAAAGTATATAGCCACGTTCAATCTTCTCTAAAGGAGTATTCATTGAAACAGAAATTTTGTTTGGTTATGTTTTAATAAGCCAAAATATCTCTCACTTTTTAGAGTATTCATTCCTGTACTCTTAACATTTTTCTGTGATGTTTGTGTAGAAACAGATGGTTCTAAAAGACTATTGAAAAGGCTTACTTGATAACTTATGAGAATTATTTCCATAATTCCCATTAACTGATGACTAAGTTCAATGTATCCTTTATTTTAGACGGTTTCCTCACATTCCCTGACTTCGGGAACCTTTTTGCCACAAGTCATTGTGTTTGCTGAATTCCACAGCCTAATACATTGAAGTAGATAATACATCTGAATATCATTGTATCTGAACAAATGTATTAACTGTTTTTTTTTTTTTTTTTTTCCTACTATAACGACGACTAAAAAAAAAAAAAGTATATTAGAGAATGGAAAGATTGTATAAAATGTCTATTATTTTCTTAGAAGCCCTTATTAGGAAAACCTAGGAAAGTATTTTGTACTTCAGTATGGAAATCAGCTTTTTTTTTTTTTTTTTTTTTTTTCTCTCTCTCTAATGTGGCATTTGACAAATAACTAGGATACATAATTATATGCATTAAAAGCAGAATGCAGCTGTGAAAAGCGAGATAAAGGTTATTTTTCAAAAACATAAGGAAGGTTTAGTTACAGGCAATATATAATCTTACTTGGTAATTCAAGTACGATATTGTTTACCTTGCATTCTGTTTTTTTTTTTTTTTTTTTTTTAATTATTATTCACTTAAAAATTAGTGGTGCTTTTAACCTGCTCAACAGGTAAACTTCACCACAGGCACTCTCTTACTCCCCCTTCTAAAAGGAAAAAAGGAGAAAAAACAATGGAAAGGTCTCAAGGGTTGAGGTAAGGACAGGGAAATCACTCACCAATTAGAGTGATTTTGCACTCACAGGCAAAACAGACAGCATCGGGAGATTAGTTGTCCTTTAGTTTCTTGCTCTTCTAGTCTGCTAAAAACACCTTCCCCACATCCACACTCATTTACATCCTCCCGCCCCAAGTAGTGCAGGGGAATGGGGAGTGGAGGCTGATGTCAATCCCTAACACTTCATCTCCACCACTCCTTCACTGTCATTCTCTGTCCCTGCTCCAGGGTAGGGTCCCTCCTACAGGATGCCTTCCTTTCCAAACTGATCCTGCATGGGCTTTGCTCAGGCAGCAGCTCTTCAAGATCTGCTCCAATATGGGTTCATACCACGGAGTCCATCCATCAGGAGGAAACTGCTCCAGCATAGGTTCCAAGTAAACTCAACATGAAATGTTATATCAGAAATTTTCCTAGTTAAACACGTGGACCTAATTAAAAATAAATAAATAAAAATTACATTTTGCAAGAGAATTTGCTCAAGAAAAGAAAAGCGTTTATATGAAGGTAGGATGAGATATTTATTTATTTTTCCTAAAGTTCCTATCATAGCATAAAGAGTTCTTGATTTTCTGTTAAATCACTGTTCTAGTTTTTACTAGTTGGGCTAATATTGGCCATTTTCCAGATCCAGATGCTGTTTGCATGAAAAATGTAGGTTCTTGATAAAAAAAAAGCAGGTCAGAAGGCAACCTGCCCTGGATCTCCAGTTGCTTATCTTACACTTTTTCAAGATCAGTTTTCTTAATGAACTGACTAACAAAGTTTTTTACTATTGCAGTCTTCCATGAAATCCTGTTATGGAATAATATAATATGATGCCTGTAATTTTGGACCTATTTACACATGCAAAATATTGAGAAAAATGAGATCTGCTTCATTCCAAAAAAACACTTATGAAAATGGAACAGATAATATTTCAAACCAATGAAAGAAAGACGTAGGTTTTCATGGCATATTTTTATTTCACTCAGTGTCTTAGCCCTCACCAGGGCCAAACTGTGAGTGAATTTACTTGGGTATGATGAGCTGAAAGGCACCATTAAGTGGGTGCTTTTAAGCTTTTTATTATCTTACACTGTTTGTCTTTTGTATGGATGTTATCCCCATGTTCATTTGGTTTGTAGTTTTAGTGATAGCTTGTTCCTACTTGTTCTTCTGCTTCAATAATTGTTCTTTCTTACTGTTGTGAACTAGATAGGATTAATTCATTTACACCAGACAGGTCTGTGACTAGTATTTTTCTTGAAGTGTCCCTGGTGGCATGTTTGGTTTTATTTTTTCACTTTTTTGTTAGTCAGCTTTGTTAAAAGTAACTACCACTAATGAAGGTGTACTTGAATTTGCAATACAATCTGATGACGTGTCATGCTTTTAACACCAGCAATGTAAACAGTATATGTATATATATATTTAAATATATATATTTATATATATATGTTGATTTACTAAGCAAAAGGATGCAACAAACTGCAGCTGCTAATCCATAACTACTTTGAGTCACAGGTAGTGCATTTGGAAAAGCCCAAGGGTTGATATAGGCTCCACAGGACCAGTTGCAGTACATGTAAGAGGGGTTCCTGCTGGTCTTACTTTCCCTGTTCTCTAGAGATTGACTTCCTTCCTGGCTGCACAGGTGAAATGGCTCATTGTCTGAATCACTTCCCCTGTGAGCACCAGGGATGGTGTGAGGAAAGGGCAGCAGAAAGAAGGAGGAAGGGAGTAAGATCCTTCTTGTGAGCTGGGGCAGGTTATCTTTTGTGTATGACTTACCTAGTTAAATAAGAAAAGTGTGTTTTGTTATCTCAGTGACTTGCTGTCCCTCTGATTAGTCACTGCTGCTTTTTCCTCTTGCAGGGAGAGGTCCTGTGCACTGAGCCTGCATTGGAAACCATACCATCCTTCCCCTGTGGTGCAGAATGACTAGCTCCTATAGTGGTCCTCTTCTTAAGACTTTCAGGCAATCCAGACAGATTGACTATTATCCCGGAATGTTTATTATCACCTTATGCAGAAGATAGTGTGGATATTTTTCTTAATTATAGTCAGCTTTTTATTTTTCCACTTAGATATGCAAATGTGGCTTAATCTGGTAAGATGAGATACGATCACTTGTATTTGCCTGGTTAATTCAAAATTCATTGTCTCTGTTCACAATTTTTCTCAATGGACTGTATGTTTTATTCTAATGTGCATGATATCAAACGTACCTGACACAAATATCTAGAATGAACATATAGATATCGATCATTAGTGGCTCTGTATTTTTAACAGATATGGAAGTTTTTATTATTTGTTCTGAATGATCATAACCTAGATTTACTGTAGTTATCTTGTGACATGTAGTTCAATAATGCAATGATAAATGTTTGTGTTCCAGTATTAGCATAACGTAGTTTCTCAGTAGCTTGAAGGACATATAGAGAACAGATTGATTTCAAAATTTTCCTATTTTGATTTTTTTTCCTGTAGAAAAAATCTTATGAAATACACTCAGATCTTCTAATAATGTATATTTTCATGATAAACTTTAAAATCTTACGTGTGAAATATATATTTAATTCATGGGCACTTTGGGGGAAAGAGTTACTCGTTTTGGTTTATTCTTTTTTTAACTTTCAATTTTTGTGTCTTCACTTTTTCTTTCTGTCACTTGACAGATAAAACCCCTTTATATTTATATACTCTTTAAAACTCTTTAAATTTACTTTTTTTTTTTTCAAGTTCATACATAAATTTTAAATTATGTCATTGGTTTTCTTTCCTTTTTGCCTTTTCTTTTCAGTTTCATAACTTGTCTATAGCACAGTAAGTGGCACCTAGGCCATGACATAAAATTGTATTACAACATCTGAAGTCAAAATTAAAACACAAGATATTACAACTGCAGAAAAGCAAATTAAGATCTTTTTTTTATATTATTATAAATTTGAAGGCAATACGCAGGTTGTGTTATTAAATGTTTCTCTGCTTTTATTAATATGTTTGCTCTGTAAACATCTGATTCTAAACTTGAACACATGATAATGATTTTACATCATAAATGAGTCTTTTCTGTTAAGATTATCTGGCAAAAAATATATATATATTTATTACCTGTGTTATTCACTACTTCTGTCTTTGAAACCCTTGTTTATTTATTTCACTGCAGAAAAACATGATAAAAATATTATAAATATGTCATAACACTGGGTATATCTACTATAATTATGTATACTGTTCAAATTCAGTTAGGGGTTTTGGCATCTCTTTTATCTATTTTGATTGGTTACGTCCCTTCTCACCTGATGCTATGCAAGAATAGAGCACATACAAATGTTTTGGAAGAGACATAAAGACTATCCTAATAGGATAGTTAGGTGGCAGTTTTCCATAGGCAACCCATGTCAGTGATTTACTCCTGTGGAGTATTTACTGATAAAGTATTCTAGCAAAATGTTAATGTTGACATGTAACTTCAGTTGCAGATGGTTGTTTTTTTTTTTTTTCTTTCTTTCTTTTTTTTCTTTTTTTTTTTTCTTTTTTTCCTCCTCTTTGAACTTCAGTGATCATTGCAGGTTGTTGCTCACATTTGTTTGGTCATCTATCTATTCTTATTCACTAATTATAATTTTCTCCCTTCTCATTTAGTCCTTTACAAATAGTACAAAGAATTATTATTGACGAATGCTTTTCAACAGGAGCACTGGGATTCATCATTGCCTATAATAAACGTAAGGATTTTAGGGTGGATTCCTACATGCCTTCTGGAATTCTGTTTTAGTTGTCTATCATATCACAACTCTAGTTTCCCTGACAGTACAAACATATACATTTTTATTTCATCCTCAGCTATTATTGTTGATCTTTAACTCACCATGTTTACTAACTAGCAAGGTATCTGTTTCACCATGTTTCTGTCAACTCTCCTATATTATTTTTCTGTGTTAGTCACAGCTTCCAATTTCTCCTTGTTTGTCCTTCATGCTTCTTGTGTTAGCATGCAGGTATTTTATTATATTTGATCTATGCTTGAAAGCTCTCTGGGACTGATGTACTGGCATCCTTGTGGACTATCAAGGTTCTTCTTCCTTGCCTACTGTTAAAGAACTGTTTCTTTTTTTTTTTTTAAAAAAAAAAAAAACTCCTCCTTATTATACAGAAGAATAATATTTACTTATTAAGTGTTATTGATCTATCTGTTAAATTAGTGACCCAAAACAACAAATTGATCTTAATAAATTCAGTCACCTCTTGGTATTGCTTAGAGACAGTAAAACACAGATGTAGACTGCACTTTAAAAGAGAGGAGAAAGGTCGAAAGGGATTCAGGAAGCAAGCTGTTGCCATAGCATTGTACATGATGTAGTTGTGTTATTCCCTTCAGAGTTATAACTTGTGCATTGCTCCAATACATCCTGAAATTGCATGTAAGAAAGTGGAAGGATCCTAACTTATCTTGCTTATCTTTATACCAATAAAACTTTCCCAAAATAAGGATGGAGATGGTTTGAACACGTGTTCTAGGCTGTGTTAGTCTACAAACATCATTTACTTAACACCAGCTGGTAGGGCTAGGCTTTGTGCAGGCCTGTTCCAGCTAGTCTGTGGAATTAGGTGCCAGCCCCTGTGATACTGGGCAGGGCAGGGATCTGCCCATGACTCTCAGCCACAGGGCCCCCTGCACGTGAGCAAAATGGGTGCTGGATGACAACATCAGTACAACTTTTGCAAAGCATGTCAAAAAATTATTTTATCAAGTGACTTCAAATAGCAAAAGTTTATTTCAGTTTGGACTGGACTGCAATATGGGGGGGGGGTGGGGGGGTGGGGGGGAACAGGTTTTTACCTAATTAGTTTTTCAATAAAAAATACTTGTTAATGAGATAAGCAAAAATCAATATTTGGTCATGTGAAAAATATGATGTGGGAACTCAATGTAATCTGAAAAAAAGGAGTGTCAGCTGAATCCTATGGGCAAAAGTTTTAGAAGCAAAAGCCTCTTTCTTACCAGCTGATAGTGCTCAGACTTTGCAGTTACAGGTACAAAACTTTTGTGGCAGAAGTGATAGCTATCATTCGCTTTGACTATAATCTTGCAGATGCAGCCCTGTGCCTGGGCCATGCTGAAGTCAGGCAGGCATCTGCTTACCCCAGACTATTAGGAGGAATAGAGACTAAATCAGGAGTTTTAGACTGTTTTGTTTTGTCTTAAGGGAAAAAAGAAAATAATTACAATTATTGTTCTAGAGAATGCAAATCAGCCTGGCTCATAAAATAAGCACAAGGGCATTTGTTAAAATTATCAGGCAAACAGTTTAAAATTAATAAAAAGAAATGTTTTTTAATGTAATGAATAATTAGACTATGAAATTTACTGTTAAATATTAGCAATGCAAAGAGAGAAACAAGAATATGCAAAGCTTTTAGACTGCATATGAATGAGAACTGGATAAGCAATAAAAAAAAAAAAATAATATGCAGGAAAACATTAGATGTTATTGACTCCCATAGTTCATGTGACAATGCAATGATGATCAGCTGTGGTCAGGAAGAAAGGGAAAGGAAATTCCCTGTATGTCTTCTATTTTTTTTTTTTTTTTTTTTTTTTCAAATGAACATCAGGCAGCATTTCTGTGATGTTAAGCATCTATTTTCTGTACCTTATTGCATATTTAGCTAATTTCAAGATTGTTTCAAATAAAACTTATGTTGTAATTCAACAACTTTTAAAACTCTCATTTCAAAATTTAAAATGCTACTTTTGAAACTTCAGTTATTCATATTAAAAGATTTTCACAGATAGGAGAGATCAGTTTGACAGGAATAGGTCATAAACCAAGGAAAATGAGAGATCCAAGTATTGTGATGTTCCTATTCAAGAACATAGGTTTAAAGTCCAGACTATAAATCACTTTGATGTGATCTAAAAGACTAACAAAGTGATAAAGTTAAAATGAAGTATTTTTATTCCTCAGAGCAAACTTTATCAGACTGAAACATTAAATTGCTTTGATTTTTGTCAGCAGTATTATGTATGAGTTTCCTGCTTTAACATACAAATTATCTGATTAGTCCTATTGCATGAATTTTTCTGCAGTCTGACTTTGCAGCACACAGACTGCCAAGGGATAGAGCTGTGTGATTTTACGGAGAAGGAACTAAAGAAAGTGTGATTTACTGAATGATATTTCAATAGAAAACATCTTTCCTTCTTTGATTTGCAAAACAGATTGTCTTTCATCAGGCTTTCATAGATTTTAAGGGGAGAGGGAAAGCCAGAAACATCACATGAATGACTAGGTGTTTGGGGTTTATGTGCAAGGTTTTAGTAGCAGGGAGGGGCTGCAGAGTGGTCTCTGTGAGCAGAGCCCAGCACCTGCCCCGTTTCAGACCAGAGCCAGCTCCAAAAGGAGCTGCTGGCCAGAACTGGGCCAGGGAGAGAGGCTGGGTGCTGGGAGAACAGATTTAAGGAAGGGGTGGGAACTGCTGTGCAACAACAGCTGGGAGAACAAGGAGTGAGAAACAGCCCTGCAGGCACCAATAAAGGAGAGGGGGAGAAGTAGAGCAGAGGGAGGGAAGGGAGGAGGTTGAAGGTGGTTTTAGTTTTATTTTATTTTCTCACTGCTCTAGTCTGTTGGTAATAGACAATAAATTATATTGATCTCCCTATGATGTTTTGCTTGTGATGGTAATTGTTGAGTGATCTCCCTGTCCTTATCACAGCCCTTGAGTCCTTTCATATTTTCTGCCCGTTTTCTTTTTGGGAAGGGGTTTGAGAGAGCAGTTGTAGTGGAGTTCAGCTGTCAAACAGGAAGAAAACACTGCACTAGGTTGAAGTATGAACTAGGAGGATGAAGGAAGGACAAAGCAAGAAAACAAGACTTGTTCCTTAACCTGTTGCAAAAATTAAGCACATCCTAGTGTTATGGAAGCATAAACATTTTAGAAAGTTGCTTACAGCCATTTTATCTTTATTTGAGGGTGGGTTTACTCATTGATTCCTCTCTGGAAACTGAATTATATAGTTAAAAATAATTATAAGAAACTACAGTTTATTGGCTGAGCTTTACCATGAATATTTAGAGAGTCTTCATTTTCAATAACAGTCAATTTGTGTTACTGAATAAATAGCATTTCCTCCTGCTGTGAGACTGTTCAAAATGGACTATGTCACCTCTTAATCTAAATTGCACTGGTGAAACAAGTAGGAAGAGTAGACTTTCTTCTCTTGTGTCAGGGGAGTTTGTATCTTTTCCCCTCAACCTCTACTGCTTCTTGTAAACATTGGTAAACTTCTACCATTGGTGCTGTCTGATGTTTTCTTGCCCCAGTAGATTCATGGATCTGGTTAGAAGATGTTCTTCTGATAGAAGATGGACTCAGCTGGGAGGTCTGCTGTGATTAATGCTGTCCCTGTAAAAGGGGCAGATGGAACTATGCTCATTGGCTTCATGGTTTTAATTCTCCCTCTGGGAAAAGTGGCTTGCCATATTTCTTTCCCCTACTCTGTGTGGTTAGGGGTAGAGGCACTGTGCCAGCTGCATTAGAAAAATTAAAGAATCAGTGACTTCTCTGGACAGAAGCAAGAAATACTGGCATGATACTGCAGATTTTACTTCAATAAAATAAAATAAAAGATGGAAAATATTCTGCCATCTATAAGAATAATGGATAGTCTTTCTCATAGAGAAATTAAATATTCTGCATCCTCTTTTGGAAAGCATTGTGCTAATTAGGTCTGAGTTCATCTTTCCTTTTGTTTGTTTGGCAGCTGAACTAGAAAAATATTTGGGATCAAACCAATTAAAAATTGGATTGGCTTCAGTAGAGAGACTGAGCAATCCCCTCCTTTTCTTTAGAATTATACTACACTTTATGTTATAAATGTGAAAACTGCTGGTGGGTCCCTTTCTTAGAAGTGGAAAGTATAGGATGGTTTCCTCAAGCGGGAGCCTATAAAATATACAACCTATCTATATATTGTAATATTTAGACAGTTGATAGAAGCAGGATGTCACAGCCTTTTGTCCCTCCATTAGCTTCCCATTTCTTTATCAGCTAAACTATTTTACTTTTTTTCTGAATTCCTAATGCATTTGGAATGATCCAAGCTTCCTTTTCCATCAAATTTACTATTTGTAACACAAAAGAATACATATATCTAGCTTTAGTGCTAAGGACAAAGAAAGCAACATTGATGCCAGGGGCTAATAGAAACACTGAATGGGACCATGATCAAGGCTTGTACTGTACAAATCAAAATAATTGCTCAGTTCTCCTAGTGTTATCCAAAAGTCCATGGTCAGTAAAAGGCTCTGATATTACTGGGCACTTTAAAATGTAAATGTTGACTAACTGTCATTTATCCTCATATCTCTCTCAAAGACGAACTTCATGCAGTGTCATTTATTTGTCAGTGTCATTTATTTTGGCAGTTATTCCCTAGTACACCTTTTCCCAAGCTGCTTCTTCTCTCTGGTATTAAGACTGATGCTCCTTTGAGATGGTGAAATTACCATTCAGCATTCACCATCATTTTCACCATTAAGACTGTGCAAAATTGATTCCGCCCTTAGTCTTTAGTTGTGTCATTATCTTGCTGGAAGAAACTAAATTTTCAAAGCTGGCATAGTGTCTTTTCTCTTCTGCCTGATACCATTACTGAGAGAGGGTATAATAACCACACTGTTGTAGATATGTTTTTATAGATAGGGTTTTATTGGTCAGAAGTGGACTCATTCTTGTTAGGGATGATATTCAGAGATGTGCATTATATTGATAACTCCCATTGCTTTGTTATTTTTCTTTATCCTCCCTCTGTTCTTCCCCTTCTAATTTAGACTTATGACACAACATCTCTTCAACATCTTTAACGAACCACCACCAAGGTTAACAAAGATTTAAATAGTTTTTTTTTTTTTTTTTTTTTTTTTTTTTTTTTGTAGATGGTGAAATTCAGGAAGGTTCTAGGGAATCAAGAAACTTTTCTAATTATTACCTCCACTTGGTAGATAATAAGGGGTGAGAATTTACAGCAAATCATTTAACACAGGTGCTCTTGATATCTAATAAAAATGTTGGAATCTGTTTCTTTGACTGGGGTGGAAGTGAAGGTGTGCTTCCAAGAATAGCAGGAGGCATGAGCACACATTCATGTAGACCACAGATTTGCCACTGGAAAATCAATGGAAACTAGTTGGATTTCCCTGTCTGCTGTTTGAATGGCTGATTTATTATTAATTATTATTATTATTATTTTCCCACTGTTCGTACTGCTCTGAGAGCAGCAGAATTACCCAGCTTATAAAGAGGGGACTTGATTCATGAACAGGTCACAGGTACTACAATGTTACTATTATTATTAAACAGTAACACAGTATTTCAAGCCATATATGTGTCTCCTAACAATTATATTTGTAAGAGTATGGATACAAATGCAGAGCCATGTCTTCAGGTGATATAAATAATTTGAAGGGAAGCACAGATACTCAGCTGAGTACCTAACCCATGACTGTGTCTCTAGTGAAATATCTACTGTTGAGCATTTAAGAAAATATTTGTCTCTTTATTCTTCTTTGTCTAAAATGAAGGCATTGTTGTCTCTTAAACTCTCATAGCAATAAATTTTGAAGACTCTTCAGGTGGTTGTCTAGAAATAACTCTGTCTGTGGTACATTTTACTGAACATATTGCTACCATTTATCAAATATTTTTGTCTAATAATTGCTTCATTTGAATTATTTCTGCCATCATGCAAATATAGATCATCTTGCAAGTTCTGGTTGGAAATCTGTAACAAGGGAGGGAAGGAGGAGACATCACTTTTTCTCTGTCTGTGCCTATATTATATAATTATTCATCTCCATCTCAGTTTGGAGGGAAAAGGATTGTATGTGGGAAAAAATCCAAGCTTCATTATTGGTATTCCACTGTAGAAAAACTATAAGCTTATAGGAAGTATTTAACAACTCTTAAATATTATAAATAATTATAAGTGTAAATAATAATAATAAGTATTATTAACAAGTATTTAATATTTTTTTTTCATGTTTTATTTCTTTTTCCACCCAATAAATTATGTATGAATAACTTCCAACATGTCTTACACACAAGCTTAATTTCAGCAGGTTAAAAAACTATATATATATTTAAATGTAATCTACTTCTTTACTTAGCGTGTAACCCATGGCTTGTTTCTGCCACAGCCCCACCTGCCAGAAGTCAGTAAGAGAATATCTACCTCACTTTCATTTCATAAAGCAAAAAATAAATATGCAAGTCTCCGACATGAATATAACTGCAGCACTCCAATAAACAGTAAAATTAAGTCACTTTTTCCCTCTTGTAAATCAGTTTTTAGAAGTGTTATGGACTGACCACAACTCCTATTCTCTATTCCCCTACGCTGCTCACAGTCCCCAGAGCGCAGAGCTCAGTGACCACCACCACCCATAAAGGAAGCTGCAGGAGGCTGCCATGAGGCCTCTTCTCAGCCTGCTCTACTCTGGGCTGAACAAACCAAGGGACCTCAGCTGCTCCTCATACATCTTGCCCTCCAGACCTTTCACCATCTTCATAACCCTCCTTTGCACACTATCTAGTGGGTTTATATCTTTCTTATGCTGTGGCACTCAAAACCACACACAGAAGTGGAGGTTGGAGGTGAGGCCCCACCACTGCAGGGCAGAGTGGGACAGTCACTTCCCTCGACCATTAGCAGTGCTCTGCCTGATATACCCCAAGGTACAGTTGGACCTCCTGGCTGCCAATGCACACGGCTGGCTCACGTTCAGCTTGCTGTTGATTAAAACCCCCAGATATTTTTCTGCAGGGCAGATCTCCAGCATCTCGTCCCACAGTCCGTATGTACAGCCAGGGTTGCCCCTTCCCAGGTGCAGAATCCAGCACTTGCTCTTAGAATCACAGAAAGTGGTCCAACAGGGTAAACCCACCACAAGTTATCACTTTTATTTGAACATTTTAAGTGAGGCTGGACATTTTAAGTGAGGTATTGGACAGCTGCACCACAGGTTTTCAGTACAAAATACCAGAAACGTCAGTTGGTAGTCTGTACTGGTATTGCTTTTCTAAGCTTTGTTTCATCTAAATGTTTTTGTTTGTTTGCTTGTTTTTCAAATACCAAATACAGTGGAACTTTTATTATTATTATTATTAAGATGGCTGTTCAGTTTAATTACCTAAAAATTATGCTCTGAATAACTTTTTAGTATTGGTTATACTGTTAATTAAATATTAATGTCTTCTCTCTGAAGAGGTGTGTTACATATCCAGCCCAGCTCAGAGGAGGAAGTACTGTCTTTTACTAGTTACTTGACCAATGAGAGGTTGCAGCATATCATCATAGTATGTTGTACGTGAAGCTAGCATAGAAAGCAAATCCACTTTACTGAATGAAAGCACTCTGTATATCTTTGTGGTCTTAGAAGGACTTAGAGAGCATGTCAGACATTCTTGAAACTAAAACTCTACTTTACAATCTGTGTAGTGAAGTCAGAATCACAAAATGGTTGAGGTTGTAAGGGACCTCTAGAGGTCATCTAGTCCAACCCTCTTGCTCAAGTAGGGACACCTAGAGCAGGTTGCATGGGACCATGTCCAGACAGTTTTTGAAGATTGTCAAGGAAGGAGACTCCACAACCTCTGTGGGCAATCTGTGCCAGTGCTCCACCACCTGCAGAGGAAAGAAGCACTTCTTGGTGTTTAGATGGAATCTCTTGAATTCATGTTTGTGACAGTAGCCTCTCATTCTGGCACTGGATACCACTGAAAAGAGCTTGGCTCTGCCCTCTTTGCGCCCTCCCTACAGGTATTTATAGACATTGATAAGATCCCCCCTTGAGTCTCCTCTTCTCCAGGGTTAACATTTCCAGGTCTCTCAGCCTCTTCCCACAAGAGAGGTATTCTATGGTTCCTTGATCATCTTGGTGTGGTCCTATGTTACTCTCCTTCCAGTATGTCCAGGTGTTTCTTGTACTGGGGGGCCCAGAACTGGACACAGTAATCCAGGTGTAGCCTCACCAGCACTGAAGAGAGGGGAAGAATCACCTCTTTAGACCTTGTGTCTTCCCTATGCAGCCCAGGAAAGACATGGTTATCCTTCTTTGTTGCAAAGGCACGTTGCTGAATCACATTCAACATGGTGTCCACCAGGACCTTTTCTGCAAAGCTACTTTTCAGCTGGGTGGCCCCCAGCATTTTCTAGTGCCTGTGGTTGTTTCTCCCTAGGCATAGGACTTTGCACTTCTCCTTGTTGAACTTCATAAGACTTTTGTCAGCCTGTTGAGGTCTCTCTGAATGTCTGCATGGCCCTCTGGTGAGTCAGCCACATCCCACCCTGCTCAGTTTCATTCATCTATGAATTTACTGAGTACATTATAACACATTGCCCATATTGTTAATAAAGATATTAAATGGGACTGGATCCAGTATTGACCACTGGGGTACTCCTCTTGTTACTGGCCTCCATTTAGACTTTGTGTCACTGACCACTGCCCTCTTGGCCCAGCTGTTCAGCCAATTTTTGATCCACCTCACTGTCTGCTCATTTCAACAGCTTCTTTAGGAGGATCTCATGGGGAACATTGTCAAAGGCCTTAATGAAGTGCAGGAAGGCAATATCCACTGCTCTTTCCTCATCCATCAATCTGGTCATTTCATCATAGAAGTTTATCAGGTTGTACAGGCATGACTTCCCCATGGTGAATACATGCTGGCTAATCCTGATGGTTCTCTTCTACTTCATGTGCCTGTAAATGGTTTTCAGGATTAGCTGTTCCATTACTTTCCCAGAGATGAAGGAGAAGCTGATCAGCGTATAGGTCCCCTGGTCCTCCTTGCTCTTTTGGAAGATAGGAGTGACGTGTTTTCTTCCAGTCTTTGATCAGTTCTCCGAGATGCCATGATCAAGAAAAGATTATAGAGATTGGCCTTGCAATTACACCTACCAGTTCCCTCTGCACTCACAGTGCATCCCATGAGGGTCAATGGACTTGTGAATGCCCAGTCTGCTCAAATATTCCTTGATTTGATCCTCTTTGCATCAAGGGTTCTTCCTTGCTCCAAGCTTCCACTCTGATCTCTGAGACCTGGGAATCCTCAAGTCCAGTCTTGCTGGTAAAGACTGCAGCATTACCTTTGCTTTTTAACTGTCTTGTGTAAACTCATTTCATTCAGGCCTACATTTTCCTTGACCTTCCTTTTGTCCCTGATGTACTTGTAGAAGCCCTTATTGTTGCCTTTCACATCCCTGGCCAGATTCAATTCCAAAGAACTGAAAGGCTTTTGATGACGTAGTTATATTTTGTTCCTAATGTATCTCAGAATCTTCAAAGATCTCTGTTTGATCTTCTATCAGATCTTAGTCCCATTAACTGCAAGCCTCAGTAAGCACCTGTCAATGGTTTTAAAAATCACTACATATAATCAGATCTTTGGGGAATGTTTCATCTACAAGTGGGTTTTCCAGCTCAGTATTTTCTAATTAACCTGCACAAACTAACCATAGAGAACTCCATCTTGTTAAACCGGTTTCATTTGCCAAATCCCATTAAGTCAACCTCTTTTTAAGTTAAAAGCATAGACATGATATCTGAATAGATTATATTTTATTTTCATAGTGAATATAAGTTTTTTCTCCTGAGGTATTTGATGTTGAATTTGGACTTTTAACACAAACCCTGAATATTTTTTATATCAAATGGGCTGTCTGTCACATTTTCTTTCTTGACAGATTCTTTTAGTAGTAGCATTTGTTATTAAATGATTTGCTTGATTTTTCTTCCAGGACTATTCTTTCTAACCTTTCAGTTATTTCCTGCTTGCACAGCTTAAAATGCTGAACTTTCAAATATAAATGGCAGCAACAGGACTTCTATGTGGCATAAGTTCTGTTTATTTCAATATTTTCATGTCCCCTTGTAAATTTTAATTTTTAAAATGTTTCCTACTTAATACGTTTAACCGTGATGATTTTCAGTGACATCTTTTAATTTCACCCCTTTAAGTAACAAACAAGCGGATCTATTTAATTTCATCTTGATTCATTTTCCTAGAACAGGTGGAACATGTTTGTACTAAGTAAAACATTCATCTTGATTGGCAAGGTCTGTTCTATAGGAACTGTATTTATCTCCAATACCATTAAAAAGGGTAAAGGATTTATTTTTAAATTATATCTTCAGACTATATCAATAATTTTTTATTTTTTATTTTTTCCTTGCAGCTCTAATTCCTTTTAGGTTTTATGAACAATAGGCTTGTTCTTCAATTTTCTAGGCTGTACAAAAATGGTTATCAGCTTTCTATAAAATAAGGACTTAATGGATTAATAAATATTTTGTACGTGTTGTGGTTTAACCTGGCTGGCAGCTAAACACCACACAGCCGTTCACTCACCCTCCCCCCTCCCTCTCTGGGATGGGGGAGAGAAACGGGAAAGTGAAGCCTGTGGGCTGAGATAAAGACAGTTTTTTTTTTTTTGTTTTTTTTTTTTTTTTTTTTTTAAGATAGGAAATAATAATAATAATAATTATGTGTACAAAATAAGTGATGCACAATGCAATTGCTTACCACCCGCTGACCGATGCCCAGCCCAACCCTGAGCAGCCAGCCCCCCACCCCAGCTAGCCACCCCTATATATTGTTTTGCATGACGTCAGATGGTATGGAAGTGGTCTGGCCACTTTGGGTCAGCTGTCCTGGGTCTGTCTCCTCCATGCTCTTGCTGTACCCCCATCCTGCCCACTGGCAGGACAGAGAGAGAAGCTGAAAAGTCCTTGGCTTAGTGTAAGCATTGCTTTGCAACAAGTAAAACATCAGTGTGTTATCAGCACTCTTCTCATCCTAATCCAAAACATAACACCCTACCAGCTACTAGGAGGAAAAATAACTCTGTCCTAACTGAAACCAGGACAGTAGGAAAAATGTACTGTGATACTCTAGAAAACCCTAGTGACAGAAGATATACCGCTATTGATATTTTATTCAATCATCCTTTGCTAATTTGGCTGGACTCCTTTTTCTCCATAATTTAAGTCACATGGACATTCTTCTTTTTCAAGGAAATCAGATAACTCTTGAAGGCTGTAATCAATAGATGTTTGATCAATACATTCATACTTTGAGGCACAGTGTTAGTACAGTCTACTATCAGAATGCTAAATTGACATTTCTAAGGATATAGAGGTCTGTGATATATCTTTTGAGAACAAAAAGGTTCTTCTTTCTTTGAATGAGTTTTTAAAATAAGAGAAAAATGTCTCTGGGTGTGGCAACAGGGATTTAAGTAAACTCTCAGTGTCCTTCAGCTGTATTCTACTAGAAATATAGCATTAAAGTCTGGAAACTAGTACAAAATGGTGAGTTAATGGCATAATAAATGCACAGAAGTTTTGTAGGTGACAGCATGTGTTTGTTAGGGAACAACTGTTAGTTATGCAGTATACTAAGTAGAAAGCTTTTCTAGAAGCTCCTAATTAAAAATATATATAAATTTTTAAAAGGTCTTAGAAATAATGCTATTTTCAGGCAGGCAAACAAGAAATTTTTTAATTAGTTTTCATTAGAAATGGTGACCAATTCAATATCTATTTCCAGTTCTTATTAAAGGGAAGTCTCTGAGAGTTCTATGGCAAGCTTCAGTATTTTTGTCTCTTTGCTGTAAGTTATAAGAAAAGCAGATGTCTGAGTAATAGGCAAGAGAGGAATTGAAACTCAAATTCCTGAACAACTTGTATGAAATTTTGCTCCTAAGACAACGAAAAAATAAAATATACTAACTTACAGAGGTAGAAATTATATAATAATTGAATCTGTTATGCAAACTGGAGTATGCCCAATTAAAAAACATTATTATGTACAGCACAGCATGCAATTACCCAGCACACAGACCACGACCAGACATGCCTTTGAACTGAAGCACCAGATGCATCAGCGACAACTTGACAACATCAGAGTGCGGGGCCAGTCCTCACAACACTGCACACTTTATTTATTTTATTTCAGTTTTAGTCTAGGGAAGATCTAGAAAGATGAATTATTTTATGAAAAGAAAAATGGCATGATTTTATGTTTTTTCCAGTGACAGTTTTGGAAAAAGAAAAAAAAAAAAAAAAAAAAAAAAAAAAGTAGCAATGCAAGAGAGAATACAGGGTGTATTTATTTTTAATTTGTAGCCACAGTTTATGTTACACTGGGAAGTGCTGAATGCTGACTATTTCAAAATCATTGCAGCCTTTGGCCAAACATCTGTTACTGCAAAATAAATCTGTGGTCTTTTTTACTGAAAAATTAAAGGTTTTCAAAAAGTATCAAGGCTTGATTACTCAGACTGTCAAGGCCAGCTCAAAGGTCTTTCCACCATCTTTCTTATTATCTCTCAAAATCACATAAGTGAAAGGTGCTTAGCAATGTTAAAAATGTGCAGGGGAAAAAAAAAAAAAAAAAAAAAAAAAAAAGTATATGAAAAATTACAGAGCTCCCAAGAATTACTAATTTGAAGGAATACCTTATTTCATACATTAGTTCCATAGCCAGACATTTCCCAAAACAACCATCTTCAAGACATGAGAAAACTGGATATTTTTATTGCATTCTTTGCTGCATGTTTTGCTGTAGTTATGAATCTTTTAAGTAGGTTTTTAATGGCTCAGTTAAAGAAATAACCTTCTGTACAATATGCAGGATTCACAATTAAAAAAATGCTTATTTCAGTCCAAAAAAAGAAGCCAGATTTCCCCATTGACTGAAGATGGGAACTGCAATCTAACATGATGTCAAGCAAATGATGGGTAACATAAGCATTCTCACGGTGGGGTTTGAAAATACTGCCAAGTTGTTAATGTTCAGAACATGCTTGAAAACTTGTGTCTTATCCCTTGGGAAGCTGCTATAGCAGTGAATTCTATCCACAAAATATTCAACATTTTTCATCGCTCTTTAATGGCACATGTTCCCTGAGGTAGCTTACATAAGGTATCATATTTCTAACTCAAAGTGAAATTAAGATCAGACATGGAGTAATCTCTCTTTGCTGATGTTTTCAATGATTCATATATGTGATGGCATATTAACTTAGTATGCTTATATCCTTGGGCACCAACATGAAGAACACTTCTTTGCTGAGAGTCAATACTTTTTTTCAGGGCTAAGGTTTTTTTATTCTAAATATTGAAGTTTCCTGGCCTGAAAATTTGCATTTTATGTAAAAAGATCAAAAAATGGGGAGAAGGATGCCACATACCAGCTGAATGAACAGATGGGTAGGAGGCAATTTTTACAGTCATCATCTGGCTTTGTGGAAAGTGGAAAGTTTGTGGTTGGTTTCTCAGAAAAAGACTTCCGTTCTGAAATTTTCTGGGATGAAAAGCTTGAAGTTTTTTATGGATCCTGTTTACTTTGGCTATTCATTTCTCTTGCTGAATTCAATGTAATAAATAATAATAATAATAATAATAATAAAGCCTTTATTTATTTATTGCTGAGCTCAGGAAGAGCAGCTCTTGCTGTTGTCAATGACTGCATCTAACCTGCTTAGGCTAACACATGATAATAATACTTTTTTCTTCCTCCCATTGTGCATTTTAGATTGTGATATCTATATGAAGAGATACAGGGGCTTTGTATTTTTTCAGTACAAATGCAAAAAAAAAAAAAAAAAAAAAAGAATGAAGCTAAAATCTGACACTGTATATATCAATTGGAAAATATTTGGAGAAGTGTTTTTTTTTTTTTTTTTTCCTCTTTATTTATACTTATTTTTTTTTTTTTTTTTTTTTTTGGGGGGGGGGGGTGGAGCTATATTCATAGGAGTATTTGGGAGATCAGGATGATTACCATTTCTTTTCAGCCAAAGGCAAGACGGAGCATACCCTTAGTGGGTATGTATCGTTATGTTCAAGTCATGGCAAGGCATGTCACAAATACTGACATGTGTGGTTACCCATTTCTACTACTACCTTGTAGTCCAAAGTATTCTGGTTAGTTTCCACTAAAACACGATCAGTGGAGGATGCCAACTATAAGAGGTCAATGTAATACTTTGGCAGATGGCACACTGGCTCTGCTTCACCCTTTATTTTCTGCTTGTGTTTTGCTTCTGCTTTCTATTCCAACTCAAAACCTAAATCCTATTTTCCAAATGTTAGGTGATTTCATTCTTATTATTGTTTTCAGACTTGATTTAATTCAGCTTTTGGCATTTGTGATTGAGAGCTTTGAAACTAAAGCTTCATCCAATGTTGGCTTGTTTTATTCTCATTTCTAGATTTTGTTGACGTTACTTAAATCTAACTTGGCTGAGTGTAGCAATTACTATGCTAGTTTTGTATTTGACACCAGTCTTGTTCACAGAATTGCTTGTATGGCCATATGGCACTCTTCATTCAAATAGGTTAGGTCACGATAACATTATATAAAAAGCAGGTGGCAGCAGCTTGCATATCCCGTATCCAAATAGTTCGTAGCAGACTTTTCCATCTTCGGGGTGGGAGAATTTAAATCTTCACCATCTAGGTTGGTCTGGAATTACCCTCCCTGCACCACCACTCTTGAGGTAGTGAATCAGACCTTTGCTCATTAGAGGACACCAGAAGCATATCCCTTTGTTATTCTCATGAACAGAAACACTGGAAGCCTTTGTATCTGATTTCTGAAAATGAAGTGTAACCTGATCTAAGCCAAGGAAAAAAGAAAGTATGTTAATGGAAATAATTCTTATGACTAAAGCTGGAAAAAAAATTAGAGTCCTATGAACAACTGTATAACTTCCTACAGCAAGAGCACATAACTTTGTTTCACATAACCTTGTGAAACAGAAAACCTGGTTAAGTGATCTTTTAAAAAGCAAGACAATTAATTTGTCTCATGCTGGATGAAGGAACTGTTGACAGAGAAGTGAGGAATTTTGTTTGTTTTGTTTCTGAGTTCAGATGCAGAAAAGTGATTATACAACAAGATCAATTTTCCCAAGAGGTAAACACTGAACAGTATGTTGGTAAATGTATGAAAGGCTTCATGCATGCTTCCAAATTATTCCTTGACCGGCAGAACACACTAGTATAGAACAATAACTTTACCACCAAAGAGTTTTGTCATGAAGATGTAGTCAAGTGGTCATCTACTTTTGGACCTTTTCTTGGAGATAGTTTCTTGCTTTTTAGTTTGGAAAATAAGTTAATCATTAAAATAATGATAATCATGACAATATATGCATTAGGTAATTTTTTTTTGAAAATAGTCTGTTCCAGAAATAACAAACATACAAAAAAAAAATCTTAAAATTTAGAATATGGACAAAAGCCTGGATATAGAGGATATACTGACGGTTTAAGACATTTAATTCTTCAAAGTGGCACATAATTCTATTGTTGGAATTTATTTTCTGATGACATACCACTACACATATGGGTACGGATGGACAGGTTAGTTGTGTTTCTAAAATTCATTACACAAAAGATCATTCTTATAGACAAATTCAGATTATTCATGGCTGAAGTAAAGATTACAGTCTCCACCCTTTTATTCTTTTTTTTTTTTTTTTTTTTTTTTTCCTATGAGTTATCTTTTAAGAAAATATATACTTCAATCTATCATTTAAAATACGAGATAATGATTCTGGATAAATATCTAGTTGTACATTTATACATTAATATTCACACAAATACTAGGAAATGTTTTAAGAACTTTTCTATAGAAATTCACGTGATATCTTTCTCCCTTTTATTTGCTTTTGTTTTCAGTTGTGTTTTTGTTTGTTTGTTTTTATCTTTGCTGGGTGTCCCAGTAGCATAATTACCTCAAAATACACAATTCGTTTGTATTTCATTGTTCCTAATTATCTATAATTTGAAACACTATGCTCATTATTGAAACTTAGTATTAAATAAGCCTATAAATGGTTTTTAAAAGGTTAGAGAAGAGTTAAACCTGATGATTTTTTTTTTTCACCTGCACATTGTATCTGCCTCATTGCCTTCCCTGTGTGTCTGCTAATGAACTACATGGTGTTTTAGCAGACCCTGAGGCTGAAGCTGGGAGGAGTAACAAACTAATGAATAAATGCTATTAAAATCATTACATAACATGCTATCCTGCCATGATGTTAATCTGTTTGAGGATACAGTTAAAATGTTGTGGCAAGAGAACTGAATGTCTCAGAAAATGTTGTAAAAATGAAATTTGAACTAGGGAGCTGTTGTCAGAAAATTGATATTTTATTTTACCACCCTTCCTTAAAAAATAGTGGTCTGCCACTTATAGTTCCTAAAAAAAAAAAATAATAATAATAATAAAAAAAAATAAGCAAACAGCAACAACAACCAACTGGATAGTTACATTTTTTATTACTTCCTTGTTTCAGGACCTCGATCATACCACAGAATTTTAAGAGATTGAAACCTGGAAGTACTAAGAAGCTGTAAAAACATTATTATTATTATTATTATCTCTATTATGAATGCTAGGTCTGACATGAAAAAGCTAAGTTCAGTGTATGTGCTATTAGTTGGAGTTTTCTGTGATTTTGCCACTGTAGCTCCCACATGTGTGGGATCTAGATCTCATGTGTGTACTAGATCTCATGGCTTGGCTGTTTTATACCTCAGGGTCCTTAACCAGGGCACAGGAAACAAGCTTCCAACCACCAGCTGTGATGCACAGATTATGTTGGTGCTAGATGTGTAGCTCCTACAATGTCTGGCCATCATGGATGTCATATATTGTGGTTTCCTCCTTTGCAGGGAGCCCACGTCAGGAAAGCCTGAACTCCTGCCACGTGACTCCTCTGTTATGTGACTCTAAACCACAGCTGTAAGGATGAGCAAACACTAACAAGTCGTTTTATGTTTTGAAGACAGATTCAACTATGTCCTTCAAGGGAATCTTCATTTAGGTGAGTGTCTCTGCTTTTTTTTTTTTTTTTTTTTTTTTTTTTGTTTATTTTTAATGAATGACAAATGGGGAAGACCAACACCCTGACTTGGTCTTGTTGAAGGTCAATACAATTCCCTGTCAATACAGTTCACAGTAATCAGAAAATTTTGGCTAGATGTCTAAAGTGAAATTTATATAGTTACCTGAATTTATACTCTATACTATTTTTACTCTATAGTTCTGCAAGACATCCGTTTTACTATCTTTATAGTCAGTGCAGGAAAACAGGAATTTCTAAGGTGTAGGGTTATTTTGATGTTTGCTACTGGGTAAGATCAATTGTTACACAAAAATGTTTATTCTTCCTGATTGACTCAGGAGATGGTAGCTAGGGCACAGTTCAGTTATTTAAATATAAGTGCTTAGTATACCTTGAGTACCCCCTTGGTTAGAAGCAGGAAGATACAAAATCGAACTTGTTTTACAAGGTACATTTCCTTCTAAAGGGAAACAGGTCTTCACTTAAGCAGGTGCAGGGTAATGGATTGAATGCCAAACTGGGATCCTCACGGTGCCCAAGATCTTCTTAAACACCTATGCTTCAGCAACTGAAATGTTTCTAAATCTATTTGTAGATGACTGTAATGTCATTGTTTACATTGGGTCAAATTAGTCCAATTTCTAATGCTGAAGTGAAAAATCCCGATTGGTGCATTCCTTTATTTTTTCTTACTTTTAAAATTTTTCCTTGGGTATTTAATATCTGATAAGGTACAATTATTTCCACACTTAAGTAGGTAGAGTGTTGCCACTACTTTCTGTGCTAAAGTAGAATTATTGCCATTTGTGAGTATTTTATGGGGTCTCTAAGTCACAAGGTTATCACTCTTTAATATATGCCCCAGCTCTATACTGATATTCTGGAAAGCTCTAAATGACCTTCATTTTCATTTGTTTCCACTTCTAGTTTAAGAAAGTCAAAACCTCCTTGTTTTTACTAATTTATGTTTTTAACTGCAATTCTTGGTTACTGAGAGCAGTATAAATTGCAGCAACTTTGGTAACTGTAAGCACACCATTAAAATCATGTGTTTCTTTTAGCATATATAAAATGTGGCCACCATACTATATAGTTATAACAACTTACATTTGAATCTAGTTTTATTGCTTGTGCATTTTCCCTAAGAGGCAAATTGGAGTTTGACTCTAAGTGTTTATCACAGGCTCTAGACAGGTTTTGCAACTCTGTCAATAGGAGACATTATTTAATTTAGTTCTCTTGCTTATAGTATGCTGTTTAAGTCATGTCACATAATAAACCTTTATTCTTGAACAGCATCCTGGCTTGTATCAGGAACAGTGTAGCCAGCAGGACCAGGGAGGTGATCATCCCCTTGTACTTTACTCTGCTGTGGCCTTACCTTGAGTACCATGTTCAGTTTTGGGTCATCACTACAAGAAGGACATCAAGGCCCTGGAGCATGTCCAGAGAATGGCTATGAAGCTGGTGAAGGCCCTGGAACACAAGTCTTATGCGGAGAGGCTGAGGGGACTGGTGTTGTTTAGTCTGGAGAAGAAGAGGCTCGGGGGAAACCTTATTGCTCTCTAAAACTACCTGAAAGGAAGGTGTGGGGAGCTGGGAGTCAGCATTTTCTCACAGATAACTAGCAACAGGACTAGAGAGAAGGGCCTCAAGTTACACCAGGGTATGTTTAGGTTGGAAATGAGGAGACATTTCTTCTAGAATGAGTGGTTAGGCATTGGAACGGGTTGCCCAGGGAGTTGATGGAGTCAACACCCCTGGGGAAGGAAGTCTAAGGAAAGGTTGGATGTGGTACTTAGGACATGGTTTAGTGGGTGACATTGATAGTAGGGTGATGGTTGGACCAGATGATCTTGGAGGTCTTTTCCAACCTTCATGATTCTATAATATGAACTAAATTGAATCTTAATTTTCAGTGTTTAAATATTAGGTATGTTTCAAGATTAATATACATTACTTAAAATGTTGTAGAAGACTACCTATGCTTTTAATATTTTAAGGAAATATCTCAGACATGGGCTACTGAAAATTGTTTAGCTGACAATTCTTCATAAAAAATGTGAAACTTGACTGTTTCTGAGGGACTTTGCAAATTCAAAAATGTTTCCTATTGTTTCTATTTTTACACATATCCTATAATGAAAAACTCTTGTCAAAGCCCACTTTATTGAGATTTTTAAGAGAGAAAATATGTACCCATAACTCTGCAGTGAAATAAAAAAGAACAGACTCCTTCAGTTAGCAAAGTCCTGTACCTGATGCTGATGTCAGGAAAAGAATGAAGTAAAATTTGTTGCCTGTCAGTGTAATTAAAAGATATTGTTAGCAAATTGCCTATCAGCTTGTATTATGAAAGATTCCTGTAATCTTTTATTTGGCAAAACCATTCTTCCAGTGACATCTTCATTATTTGCAGTCTCAGTTGATATGCACCGGGTGCTTGGTCCTCCAGGTACAGAAGTGCTGCCTTATCCCTCTTGTCCTGGTGTTTCCTGCATCCTGCTGCTATTCCAGATAGCCACTTTTGTTCTTGATGAAAACTGTTGTGTCCTAAGTAATAGCTGAGACTGTGAAGACCAGACTGCCATCACAAGGAAAAAAATTATCAAGCTGCTGCTCTGCTGAATACCAAGGGAAGACAGTCTTTTGCCTTTTTGTAATGGTGCATGGAATGGAGTAAGAATTGGAGAATAGAAGGAAAAAAAAAAAAAAAAAAAAAAAAAAAAAAAAGTACTCTGAACATATTATCACTTGCTACCTCTAAATTACATTTTTGGACATACATGTCCAATTTGTATGGACAACGATGCACTCACAGCCCTACCCATTCCTGTCCACCCCCAGGGCTCCCCACAGCCCTGCCTTGCCATGCCATGGCCATCACCATTCTGGGCCCACAGCCTGGCCTCTGCCCAGCCCTGCCCCGAGGAAGGTGCTTGGGGCTGCCCCAGTGCCCCCAGCCTCCCTGCTGTAGGCTAGGGCGGTGGGACAGGTCCAGGCTGCCAGGCCCTACCAGGCTGCCCTGAGGGAGGCCCCAGCCCACAGGTAGCTTCTGGCCTTCACAGAACTATTATATCCTTTCCCTCGTTCACCAAGATAACAAACCTGATATGTTACAATAATTAGATCTGTAAATCAAATTACAGAATGTCAAGTGAAAGACCATTATTTCATTTACAAAGTCTAGTATGCACAGTTTTTAAAAAGCTGAATTTCCTGGGTAAGCCTTAGTATATGCATTTTAATTAGATGGTCACAAAATTTATTTTTTTTCTTTTTCCTGCCAAATTTATGTCTTTGTTGGTGAATGCGTTAGCTATGTAGAAGGCCCGGATGAAGTATGTGCAGAAGCTCAGGCACTGCAGCTGAGCACAAGGAGCCTGTGCTTGAAGATAATTACAAAAGCCACTGCTATGCCCAGGTGGGATGAAGGAGGAGAGACAGGTACTGGAAATAACCGCTCATCAGGGACTGTGCTGGAACAGCAAATGTCCTTCTTCTCAAGGACATTTGGGCCAGAAAAAAAAAATACTGCTACAAGTTAGGTCAGGGCTATGGCATTGCAATTGTGATACACAGAGGGCACATCTCATCATAGAAATTCTCCAGTTTCTTAGTGCTGACAAGACCAAAACAAAAAGGAAAAATAAATAAATAAAAGCATTGCAGATTCTGTTAGCTGATTATTTTTTTTTTTTAATTTTATTTTTTTCCTTCATATGCAAGATTGTTCATCACCATCAACTTTGGAAAATAATTAACATATTTGCTTTTGATGTTGAGTTTCTTTTATGGAGTCTGTCCTTTTTTTCTCCCTACCTTTTTTCTTGCTTTCTCTCTCTTCCTTTTCATTGATTTTTTACCACAATCCAATAAAACTAAAGAGACATAGATGGGAAACCTGCTGTGAGGAGTAGTTCATCAACATTCAACAGGCTAACCTGGGAAAGCCAAATATAGTGCAAGTCTGCTAATTAGGTTTCTATATTTATTTATTTTTATCTACTGTTGATAAGCTGTTTTTTCCCCCTCTATAATCATAGCCTTCTTGAACAACATGATGTAAAAATGGCTTCTGTGACTAACACAGAAAGCAAAAACTAAAAGCATCAGAAAGCATGAGACTTTTCTTTTTGCTTGTGATTGTCTGCATTTGCATAAATTAGTGTCTTCTGTCATACTTTTGTTAAGATTATGATGCCTTTTAAACAATAATTTAATCTGAATACAATGCTCCCAACTTTTCATTTAAAGAAGCCATTTCCCAATATTCTCATGTTTAAAACTGATGATGAGATAATCGTCTTTATAAATGAATTACCATTGGACCATAACCAACTGAATCCATTAATTCATAGTTCATCTTCAAAAGCGAGTCTGTCATTAACTTTTTTGTCCTCCATCCCTTCACCTAAATAATTTGCTACGTTCTTTATCAAACATGAAGTGCAGCAACTTGCACATTTGCAGTCAAGCTGCAGATAAATTTTTGACTAGCAATTTTCATGATGAAAGTTCAGTAAAACTTGAAACTTTCTCTGAGAGTTTCAGCTAAATTTTGATCAGCAATGTTACCCTAAATCTGGAAATTTCTAATTTAAATGAGAGACGGACAGATTTCAGAACAATACATGGCCAAGGGGTCAGAACTTTTAAGAACCCCAGTCACAATCCCTCTGATTGGTCCCGGAATTATAAACTTTAGCTTTCTCTGGTGTCCATCTTTCTGTCTGCCTGCTCACTGTACGCACTGTTCCCTGCTTCTGCTTTAGCCTTGCAATCTGTCTCTGTGATTGTTGTCTGTCTCATCAGTAGATAGTGAATGTTCTGGGAATGGCAGCAATAACAGGAAAATCAAAAGGCTTTGGATAAATCTTATGCTAGGAAAAAAAAAAAAAAAAAAAAAAAAAAAAAAAAAAAACTGTGAAGAAAAGAGGGACACAACAGAAATAAAAATTAGCAAACATCTAGGGAAAAATAAGTAGTCAATAAGAGAGAGGCTGAATTAAATTTAGAAGAAAACTATTACATAGCTGGAATAAATACAACTGAATGTTGTAATTTCCATGTCAGGAAATTTGTAAATCCTTTCTGTGTTACAACAGATGATTTCAGAGCAGCATTCATACTTGTATATTATAAGATCAATATAAATTGGATGATTTTATTTATGTGAGCATTTTATACATGTAAGCAGTTATGAGTGGCATTATCACTCAGATGACTCAGCAAGTTGTATAATCATTTCTTGCTATGAATAGGTCAGTATGTGATGCTCCATACAAACTTGATTCAAAGCCTCTATGTACTTATCCACTGAAAGTCAGACTGCCAAGTCAGACTGCTAATGTAAATACTCAGTGCAATGATCTGTGCTTCGTGGTCAGCCTAGTGAAGTCTTGGTCCCTCTGAAATTGGTAGGGCTGTATGTGAAATAGTGAGAGTTTGGCTGAGCTCTAGCAGCAGCCAGGATGGCTCTGGAACAAAAGGGGGGGATAACTGTGTACAGTACAGTACAGTAGTGTTGTGCTTGACGTCCTGTTGTGAGGTAAACCTATGTAGTACATCTGTGCTAATGCAGCTATTTTGCCCTGGGACACAAGGTAATATTTCTGTATGGCTTCCCACAAATAGAGAGCTCTACCAGCTGAGGTGAAAATTAGCTTCCTCTATTGTCTGCAACCTTAGGTTTATTGGTGTTTGCTAAGGCTTTACCATTATCTTCAATGTCATCATACTGCAGAGAACGAAGAGAAAATTCTGAGAAAAATGTGTCCCCTAGAACCAGAAGCCCTAGTGCAGTGGCATATATTTAAGCATGTGCTTATCTGATGTCTCTTGGAACTTTCCCAGCTTATTGTCTAACTCCAGGGAATGCCAAGATCTTTTTCCCTTTTTATACTGTTTTTGGCTGATGTATGTAAAGAAAATTACTTCTCTAACATGATAGACTCCTGTGTTGTAGGGGCACTTTACCTACATTAAAGCTATTGCCTTTTATAAAAGAAAGTACCTTATGCAGCAGGTAGCAAATGTGCTGATACAGGAAGCTGTGGAGGAAGCTGTAAGAGCAGTGTTGGGAATAATATGAGCACATTCATAGGCAACAGCTTGACACTAATACATATGGAAACTAACAAGTCTTGGTAGGGATATGCTAGCTAACATCCTTAATTCCATATTGCAGACATGGAGGAGTATGAGGGGAAAAAAATGGCCAGGCTATTGTGATCTCCTGAAATAATCTATTCTGCAACTGTCAGAGAGGGAATGGGCAGAATGATGAACAAATGGTCTGCCCTAGGACGTTGCTTATATCCTTATTTCTTTTATCACTGCAGAGATGTGGAGCTTAAAATAAATAAATAAATAGAGAAATAAGTAAATAAATAAATAAATTACTAGGTCTGTATCCAGCCTTTTTTATTTTCAGTGCATATGTCATGTGTAGCTTATACACAAGCTCTTCTCTCTTTCCCAAGTTCATCAATATTTGATTTCTCAAAGTAAAGTATCAAAATCTAGATCCCTAAATACACTGCACCCTTACAATATCTTATCAGGGAAATATTAAATTTGCATAACAGTGGTTAAACATTTCCTCTTATTTTGTTTCTTTACTCTCTTTGCAAAATAAATTGTTGCTGATGTACCACAGGGCATTTGCTGTGAGGATAACTAATTTGACAGCAGTTCCACTGTACGTTTGTTTACTTTAGGGAATCTAAATAACCATAAGGATTATCATTAATAGAGGACATTTTGCACTAAGGATTGCAAGCCATTTTTAATTCTTATTGGAAGATATTGCAGTGCTTTGATTTCTGTTGTAAATCATTTGAAATTTTTGCAAATGAAAGGTTCTGCAGGTATTACAGATCTTAAATGTAATATTGACAACTCTTCCTACAATGAAAACCAGCAGGAACTGTACGGTGCTCTTAGTGGCTCTGAGATACCAGACAAACTCAGAAACGTTTCTGTACTTTAATTAACAAATAATTTGAAACATCAGTCCACCTCAGTCCTTTTTATACAAGTTCTTGTTCACCTAAAGAAAAGAGACTTTGATTATTCTTGGCTTTTGCTAGAATGTCTCTTTTTGATTTAATAGTTTTGCTATCCCATCTCTAAGTTTAAATTTCCCAATAAAAGTCATAATAATACATTCACTTTAAAATTTTATTTGTAGGTTATTCATACTAAGTGTTTATGTTGTTTCTTATGTTAAGGGTAATTTAAGCATAAAGTTGTGCTCCTACCTGCACATTTAGCAAAATAATTTCCTAATTTGTTTTCAAGTACTGTATTTACTGTGAAAAAAAAAAAAAAGAAAGGAAGAAAGAAAGAAAAAAAAAGGGGGGGGGAGGGCAATAGATAAGAGACTACTCATACTGATTAATCTAACTGACAAACCATATTAATCAAATCAGATTCATCAAGTGCTCTTGACTTGAAAAAAAAAAAAAAAAAGATTATATATTTTAAATATAAAAGTTATGGCAAAAAGTGTTATTAGTAATATATAAATGTTAAATCAATGGAAAATAAGCAGATGAGAATGAAGAACAATTAACAAACAAAAAAAGTACTTGTTAATGTGGGACAAAGCTACTGCTTTCCTCAAGAAACAGTAATTTTGACACTGGACCACAACACTTAGATACCTCAGCAAGAACTGCAGTAATTTTTCCATTGGTATCAGGGGGAAGTATTAGTTATTGTTAAAAGAAGTAAATTAACTTCTGTTTTCTTAATAGCTGATCGGTCTCCAATGGAACCGTGACCAATGTGACCAATGGAACACCACCGTTCCAAGTGACCAATGGAACAATCCTGAACAACTTAAATATAAGTATTTATTTACGAGAGTTCACACTGTTGTGGGAAGACTTATTTTGGGGGGGGGAGGGGAAGAATATTTTAATTGTTAGGAAAGAGAGTATTTCTGCATCCCATCAAGGGATCAGATTGTTCTGGTCTTTGAGTTAAAACAAAGTTTTAATCTTCCACTGTGAAGAAGACTAAGAAATCTTTTACTATGACTCCACGTTCTTTTATTTCACTAGCCCCATAGACTCCAGTCACATTCTCTTTACATTTAGTGTTAGAATTTGAAATGAAGAATCATGATTTAGAATATACAAATATAGACCAGTTCTACCTTCTCTATCAGACAGAAGGTTGGACTAGAATGTTCCAAGGTATTGCCTTCTGGCCTTTTCAGTCTTTAAATCTCTAGGAATCCTGATCAGTCACTTATAAAGTATACCAGAGATTAATATAATCTCTTAACACAAGAAACATCTGAAAAAAAAAAAAAAAAAAAAAAAGCCTAAAAAAATGTAACATTTTTTTAAAGCCATTCCAACAAATCATTCATGAAAGCCATTCTCAAATTCTTTCATATTGTAAGTGAACACAGGTGCATCTTCATAAAAGACACTTATAGTGAAGATGGATAAAAGGCAATCATGAGAGTCCAGAGAATTTTATTTATTTATTTATTTATTTATTTATTTCAGTTATTCAGTTAGTTTAATTATCTAGAATCTTCTGGAAAGCTTAAACAAGGTTCAAAATTTGTCTGCAGTATTAATCAGTGGTGTCATTGCTTGAAAAGCTGCAGTGTTTGAATGGTCTTTTGACCAAGTGACAGTACTGATGGTTAAAAATCACAGAATTATTAATTATGTGATGTGAGTCAGACCCTCAGTTTATAGCAGAAGACTTCCCTTTTGGGTGTAAAATAAAAGAAAAAAGTATTTGAAAGATATTGCCATACAGAGTGCATTAAATAGATCTTTTTTGTTTCAGATAATGACATTTTACTTCAATATTTGCTATAGTCCTTAGAAAAGAATAAATCCTCTTGAATTTTTAATAACTAAGCTCTGACAAAGCATAAGCTAAATAATTTTGACTCTTGTAGTATCATGAGGCGCTATATAAGCAAAGATGTACTTATTTTTTTATGTTGAAAATGAAGAAATCCATCTGAAAACTAGAATTATTTGTGAATTGCTCAATAGGGTCACTACCCAAATTCATAATCAGGAAAAGATAACTTTAACAAAAGCCTAATAGCTATCAGACTACATACTTCTTTCCAGAGTGTTTTGTCAACATTACTTTTGCCCTTATAGCTTTATGTGGGACCTCTAATTTTTGGCGGTATCATAGGGACAAATTGATTGCACAATAATAGATATATTTTCATTGGCTGTTTTTTTTTCTACATATTTTTATTGCATGTTCCAGGTGGGCAACATGTTAAAACAGCTGATTCATTCTATTAAATCCAGAGAAGCTGAAAATTCCATCTGATTCTTTTCCTGCACCTAATGTACCATAAGTCCTTCATCTCCGTGGATAAGATATAACTGGGAGTCAGCTGTAATTCACAGTCTTAAGAATAATTGTTTTTTGTAGCTGCACATATTTCTTGCTTTTGCGTGGTCTTCTGGGTGACAATCAAAGCTAGACAGACCCCAAGACTTCTTATGGCTTTCCACCAAACAGACATCTACAATGATACCCCCTAGAGGGCATACAAATAGGTAGGAGTGGCTAGTACTACCCAAAAAAATAATAGCCTTTATATGCCAACCAGGGTATTTTTTCTATATTGTGCTATATCCCTGCCATTCATCTAACTACAAAGGTTTTAACATATTTAATTAGACAGACCACGTTCTCTTCAAGTTTACATGATATGATATCATGACAAGGGGAAAAGGTTTTTCATTCTTTAAGGGTCACTGAGCTAAATTCTGCCAAATTAGCACTTAGCAATGTAAGTAAGATCAGTATCACCATTCAACAGAAGAACAGGTTTCAATTAAGTTATTCTTTCTCTTCATGGGAACTTCAGTGATATGTATATGATCTTTATATAACTACACTTATTCCTGTTTATTATGCTCTTTAATCTTATTATCAAGAAAGTGGCAAATATATTGATTGCAATTACTTTCCAAATAATTGCTACATTATTAGCTTAATGTGTTACTGACATTTTATTTCTTAAAGGCAAACTTATATTGCTTTAGTATGGGAAGTCTTGCTAAAAACTTATTTTCTCATTTCTCCCAAATGGTACAAAGATGTCCTTCTTTTCTACTATCATCATTAATATTAAAAGTCAGCTACATATATAAATATCTTACACTTTCATCCATCTACTGTAATTAAAATTTTATAAAATTGCTCTTTGTGTCTTTTTTATTGATTACCTATAACATTAAACCACTCCAATACTTTCATTAAGTATATCGTTTTTGATATAGAACATTTCATAAATGTTTTCAGCATATTATATTATACAAAAACTTTGGAAACAGTTGCATTTAACAGCTATTATAACCACATGTTGTTAAACCTGAGCCAAATTCCTTCAGGCACAGCTTTACTGTCTCTTCTGCTTAGAGTAGCAGAAGGCAAAGAATCTGTGTACATATTTCACTGTGTGCTCTACAGAGGCAGAGCTCCTCAAATCTTTGCAGCATCTTGCACTATGGGTATCAGAAATCATGTCTTATGTGTTTATGAGTACAGGTTTGGGGGACAATCTGTTACTCACAGCATACTAGCTAAGACTGTTAAATATGTGTTTTACACAGCACAGGAAAAAAAAATAAATAAATAAATAAACAAACCAAAAAAGTGAATTTACTTATAATCTTATGTAGGTTAGATTTTTTCTTCTAAACATTAGGTTGTATATTTTATTTTCCTGTATCATAAAAGTTCTATCAGCTTGATTTGTTGTTTTTCTCTTTTTTTTATTTTTTTACAGATAAAAGAAAACTGGATAAAGATTGCAGCTAGGGAAAAATGGATGAGAAGTACGCTTTCTAACTGACAATGTAGTGTGTTTCTGTTTTTCACACCTGCAGTCTTCTCCCATGGGAAATCTCATTCATGAGTCATATCAATGTTCATTATATATAAAATTCCCGACATGAATTCATACTTCTGAAAACTGTGTGCCACTTACTATGTGTTTCACATGACTGAAGTCAAGTAACCACAAATAGGACCCTAGGATTTTACCTTGCAACCCATTCAAATAAGCTATGAGCTTTATTTATCTTTTCTCCAAAAACAGATGATGTTAGCATTTAATGCTTTTAATTTATTTATTTTTTTTTTTTTGTATTTGTTCTCAGCGGTATAGAATTACCAAATACTTAGTGGTAAATGCTGTAGAATTTAACTGTTAACTGTTTCTCTGAGAGCTACAGCTAAACTTGCATTTTTTTTTTTTATTTTTTATTTTTTTTCACGAGACCACTCTGTTGATAATATGGTTGTATATTGAAGCATGAACATCTATGCAGAGAAAATTTGCAGTGGCCTCCAGAAAAGAGTTATAGTTTCTTCCTGAGCCTAACACCATGAGAATCCATTGACTCTTATTAAGTATCCGTCAAGCCTGGAGTACGAAGTTGTTGTTCACATTGGAGGGGAGAGAGCTGAAGAACAGAAAAAAAAAAAAAAAAAAAAAA
>NC_048893.1:102846803-103018062 GCF_011077185.1 Oxyura jamaicensis | reverse complement strand
GAAGGGGAGGGGAGGGGAGGGGAGGGGAGGGGAGGGAAGGGAAGGGAAGGGAAGGGAAGGGAAGGGAAGGGAAGGGAAGGGAAGGGAAGGGAGTTTCTATTAGAATAGAATAGAGTTTCTATTGGAATAGAATAGAGTTTCTATTGGAATTGAAAGTTAAATTGGAAGGGACCTATAAAGATCATTGAGTTTGACTACCTGACCACTTCAGAGATAATTTAAAGCATATTATTGAGGGCATTGTCCAAGTGCCTCTTGAACACTGACAGGCATGGGAAATTTAGGGTTACAGAAACACTTTCCATAACTGACTTAACTGTCATCATGACTATAATTCAGAAGGAACACCAACTATGCATGCAACTGGGAATGAATCTCTTAAACAAACAGAATTCATTTTATCTGTTCTCATAGCTCTCATGTTGCACTAATATAAATTAAGGTAAAACAGGCAAAGAGGATATTTCCTATTTGTTTGAGGGAATATACCAGCCCAAAGATATCAGTGAAGAAGGTTTTATGATTCCTGATGAAACTGACAAAGCAAGACCATAGCAAATCAGAAAACTTTTATATGTTCAATTAATTCAATATGAATATTTTACCTTGCATAATATATTACCAAGCAATATAATATTTTACCAAGCAATTTTAAGCCATTTTCTCTCTCATTGTGTATCAGTAGCAGTCTCACCAAAAGTATTACCTGGAGTTAAGCCTCAGAAATTTACAACCAGTATGTCTTAGATAGGATTTCAGTTTGTGCCTGAGTTTTTGGGGCATGGGTAACTACAGGAGAGGTTTTGTAACACTTCAGTGTTAACTAGAAGAAAAAAGCTTGATAGAATTTATTAGAATTACACAGGACTGATCATTTTTCTTACATCAGCACATCAGCTCATGACATTTTGATATGAAAAAGGGGAAAAAATGAATCTTGAAAGTAAAGGGAGAACTTTGAAGTAAGGAAGACTGTACAAGCATGTTATTTTTAAGAATAAAGTGCTAAGGAAGTAATTGACAGAATAATATTTTCTATGCATCTGTTGAATGATCTGGATCTGTATTTTACAGAAAGATGCAGCAACCTTAGAAAGAAATGTTTTTGTCCTCCACAGCATCATCTTCTAGACTATTTGATCTTCATGTTATTCTACAGCATGTCTGCTATGCCCATTTCATTGTGTATATGACAGCTTCATCCTGCTCCAGGTGATAAGAAGTCTGGCAAAGCAGTCTACTTTATGAGAATGACTTTTAGGTTGATCAACAACTGAACACAAGCCACTGTGTTTTTAGCACACGTACATACATTTGCAAAATTCAAGGAGGAAGTCCGCTGCCCCTGACTGGCTTTGTAACACCTCAGAAGATAGTTCAGCTTTCAAAGAGCATCTAAAAGCTTATAGGCAGAGAGAGTTAAGAGCCACAGTGCCAGATACCCTGCTGCTGGGTGAAGGAAAACAAAACAAAACAAAACAAAACAAAACAACAACAACAACAACAAAAAAAAAAGCACATTAATTAACTCCTTTTACTTCTGGTATGATATTTTGTTACAGAAAATAGTATACATTCCCACACACTTGCCAAGAGGGGCTAAACAACCCACTTTCCACACCTGCATCTACTGTAGAGACCAGCTTTATAACTCTAATGTACTCTGACACTTCTGAGTACCCTGGGAGAGCATAGTTGGCTTCCTACAGTAATCCAGCCTGCTAGCAGGTGCTGCAAATCTAGAGGCAGATGTTAATTGATTCACACGGACGGCTCTGGCAGGTTCAGCTCGTTAGTTTACCCTGAATGTAACTGCAGTTGAGTGTCCCTCTCCCTCTGCAGAGGAATGGGGGGTTAAGTAGCCCTGGTGGGTTAATAAGACTCTACCCTCGATTCAGATAAGCTTGTACTTGCTGCCTTCTTGAAGCTTTGGCTTGCAGCATGACTAGGGAAAGGCAGAAATATGAGCAGTATGCAGGTATGGGGGATGTTAAGCCCTAGGTGACTTTGTGATTATCCTTCTACATGCAAGAAACTAGATTTTTAGCTTTACTTGCTAATACTAGTTTTAGTTTAGCTTTTGGAGTGAAAGCATTTTGAATTAGAGTTATACTTTGCTATAAAATGTCATTATTAATACTGACTCTATCCTTTAAGGAGCTCTTGTAACGAAGAGGGGTTAAGAGTATGTGTTTATCTCTGGTTCAGTGGAATTAAACCTATTGCTTCTCCATAGCCAGTATGATGATAAAGTAAATAGTGAAAAAGAAAGTAAAGAATCTGCTCATAGGAAATGCTAAATGCTCTCGTTGCTGAGGGGTGGGAGTCCCTCTCTGATGGGATCTAAGTTAAGAAATGATACTTCATTTTGTGCCGAAGTGAAAGCAAAGATAACAGATAAATCTTCTGTGTGTCTCTATGGGAAACTGAGAATAATTGTAGGCTTATTTTCGTGTCAGTCTTAAAATGCCCCTGATATGAGAAAGCTTCTGTTTTATCTTAGACTTCCTGTGACTTGAAGCTTTTCTATTAAAATGACTGAGGGAAAAAAAAAAATCAAGTCTTATGCCTGTGATACATGGAGTAATAATTCGTGTCTAGAAGATGGTGGATATTAATAAAGAAGGGGGAGATATGGGAGTGTGGCCATGGGGGTCGACAAGCCCCGTGGTTGGTGATAACATCGGGCTCGTAACGATGAGGCCATCAGGAATGTAAAGAGTTTAGAGGGAACAAAGATGAGTGATTCAGGAGACGTCCTGCCGTCTCTGGTTGCTTGTTCTCCAGCCATTAAGGCATGGAAGTTGCTGGGTGTTTCCGGTTGCCGGGCAAAGTTGTTGACCAATGAATAGTTAGTGGAAAAGAACTGCTGTGTGGGAAGAAGAGTACAAGAGGGGAGCCTGTCCTCAAGATGGGAATGCAAAGCGATATAATTGTTATCAATAAAGAAGTAGAAAAAATGAATGAATGGAGGCAGGCTAGCAGAACAGGGACCAGGACAGGAACAGGGCCATTGATCGCCTCATGAAGATATGTTCGGCCAAACTCAGCAAACCGCTCAAAGAAACTTGCATAGAAAGTCGCTGGTGCACCGGAGCTGGAAAGAAGCTCAAGCTGAGAAGTGGACCCGCGCACACAGCTGCCCCCCGCTGGCCGAAGGTATGCAGTTGCGCATTATGGGGAATCATACGTTCTTAGAAACAAAGACTGTACTGGTAACCTTACAGCTTATTCTTTTTGTTATGAAACAGTTTATGATCCTGAAACATTGGGACCAAATTGAGGTCAAGGTGTGGGACTCTGCTAGTAAAAACGACAAGGTTGCTTTGGGATTGCTCTGCGCCTGGTGAGCAATCTCTGGAGCCTTAAAGAGCCATGTGGGACAACAATCAGAAACGTGATTTGCCGGACAGTGAGGGAGCTGCGGGCTCATCCATCTATCCTTCTCCTATGCCATGGCCCCTCCCCCCCCCCCCAACCCCCGGCCCCCTCCCGCCGCTACTGCCATCGCAGGCCTTTGCTGTTACGCCCCCTGGTGACCTGAACTATCCTTTTGATCCAAGCCCTCTAGGCCCTGAAAAGGAGCCAGATCTGTTTCCCTTCGAGCCCGGAGGAATAGGATACATTGTGCCCGAAGTCCGAGTTACTTAACAACTTAAAGCGAGACATATTGTTCCCACGTCTAGACCTGGACTTCTCCGGTGCTTGTAATCAAGAAAAGGAATGGAAAATGGAGACCGTTACATGATCTAAGGAAAAATTAATGAAGTCATGGAAGATATGGGAGCACTTCAACCAGGATTACCAACTCCAACTATGCTCCCCCAGTCATGGACATTAATAGTAATAGACTTAAAGGATTGTTTGTTAAACACTTGCCAGAATTGCTATGGTTATGTTTCAATTGTTAGCTTTTCTGATTGTACATATGTATAGGCGTACTCAGGTTTCTTATTAATATGTAAAAGCAATGTTCTATATACTTCGAAAATTCGACGGGTGTGTGTGTGTGTTGGTAGAGCGTAGACTCCCTGCACTCTTTACTTGCCTTTTATAAATATTACTAAATTCAGATTGAGTTGCCTTGCTGTCCTGGGCTGCTTGTTCTCCAGCCGTTAAGTCATGGAAGGTGCTGGGTGTGTTTGCGGTTGCCTGGCAAAATTGTTGACCAATGAGTAGTTAGTGGAAAAGTACTGCTGTAGAGCCAACGGTATAAGAAGATATAGTAGAATTTATGTCATCAATAAAGGGGTATCAGTTACTGATCCTAAAAGAACCCTGGTGTCTGTGAGGTCATTATGCCACAAGAGATTATATATTTTCTCTTCTTTAAGGCAAGTCATAGAACTTCTAAGCTTACAAACTAATATTTGTCACCCATGCTTAAGCCTGGGGGGAGAGGGGGGAAGGTTGAAAAAAGGTAGGACTACTTCTCTGAGTAAAGACACTCACAAATGAAACCCTCTTGCCTAGTGAAGGTGCAGGTACTTACTCATGAAGATTAAACTACTGTGAAAAAGAATTAAGTTGTCTTAAGAAATAATTCAACTGTGTTTTTTTTTATTTTTTTATTTTTTATAATCTGAAAATAGTGAGGAAGCAGACTTGATCACCTTGGAAGGTAAGTATGGGGAAAACACGGTTTATTTCATATTATATAAATGTTGTACAAAATAGGGATGTATTTAGAGATTCTGATGTGAAGCTCTCTTATGATGGAGCTCTAAAGCAAAGCACTTTCTGTCTTTTTGTGGCTGTGGGAGGGGAGCAGAAGAAATACTAGTGATTCTGTAGCATTGTTCAACAGAGATAAGTTTTAATCTAGTACAGAAAGGAAAAGGAGCATTTGTGTGATAGAGAAGACACTGGCATGGTGAGAAAGTAAGATAACTAGTGGAATATCTGCCTGCAAGGCTGCTTGTGTTTCCAAGTCCTTCAGAACTGGAGAAGCATTTGAAATCTGTCCCCTAATTAATGCAACAGTATGTGCTAATTTAGACTCTGAGAAGTCTGGGGTTTAATTTTTGTTTTATTTTTCTAATCTGACAAATGAACTGAAAGGTGTTTTTTTTGTTGTTGTTGTTTTTGTTTTCCCGGTGAGGGGTATGGGAGTGACTTGAGGAAGTACTGTATACTTAAACATATTTGAGCTATTCAAGGTCAGAATTATCCAAGTGACAACCTATTTCACCCAACACGCTGTTTGCCTCATAAAATAAATGCTATTATGCTGGATTTATTTAGTTATTTTTTTTAAGGACTCAAAGTTCTATTAGTTTATAGGGTATTGGTGATATCCCAGGTTGGACTAAATATCACTAAAACATTGAAAATCAGTGATTCAGTTCTCTTTGAGGTGTCTAAGCAGTGTGATTATACCTCAAAACTAAGCTTCCAGCCTTTCTTAGTAGATATATATTTAGATACGCCAAGTACATTCACCCAAATAACTTAAATATTTTATTTTTACCTCTGTGGTATGACTCTGACTTGTTTATATTTCTTTCCCAATGTAAATTAATTAGAAGTTTCAGTGTAACTGCAACAACTTGTTCCTGATAACATATTTCTCTCCACTACTTTCTATTGCTAGTATTACCCTTAAGGTAATGATGACTTTTAATACTGGAACCTATGGACTGCTGAAAGTCAGCAGCTAAGCAGTCTCTTCCATCTGTTTCTGTTTGCAACTTGCCTGGGTACTGGATACTGAAGGACAGTACATGTCAAAGTGTACTTGTCTTCTGTTGCAATCTATTTGGACAGATCTCACAGGAAGTAAAATATGGTCTTTAAAATGCCTGTAATATGATCCCAGTAAACAGTGAGATTGGAAATACTATTTTTCCTCTTGTCATTCTTCTGCTTCCTCTCCCTTGTATTTAAAGGTTTGCTGCTGTCAGGTATGCTGCATTGCCATTAACTTCTCTAATGTTATGGGGCAGCATTAGTTACAGAAGTACTGACTTCTTGTTAACACTTCCAATTAGGAAATGACCCCACTGTGCTGATCCTAGTAACTACTGCTCACTGTTGTCAGTCCAGCAGCTAAGAGAGTAATGTTATAAAGATCAGCTCTTGAAACTTTTATTTATGTCCCATTCTTCTAAAGCTTTGTTAAATACAATACTTATTATACTATTCAGCAAACACTCCTGATGCACCTGCTATTGTTTGAGGAACAATGACCTAAATTGTGATCTAATATAGTGACAGTAGCCTTCAAGTGATAGTCAGAAACACACTGCTCAGCATAATGCATGAAAGATTTGGTTACCATAGTGATATCACTATCATTTGTGTCTAAAAGCTGACCTTTCTTTTTCCTCAAGCTCTTTAAATGTTTGATTAAAAGACTGACAACTATTTGATACTGATCAGTGAATGACTGAGCACCTGCTGCCAGCAACAGCATTCTATTGCTCACTAAAATGCGATTTAATGCACAGATGCAGGTAAACTTCTATTATTATTATTATTTTTTTTTTCCAAGCTCTATATAACCTTTTTTTGTTTCTTGTTTTTTTGTGTGGATAAATAAGGATAGCTTTAGTAACTCAGCTGAGCAATGATGTTATGCCTTTTCTCATTTTAAGAGTACTGTTTTCAGTTGGTCACTCAGGTCACTCTGTGAGAGCTGAAATAATATTTCAAATAGAAAAAATAATATTTGTGGTACATCACACAGTTCTGTGACTTGATGTTTCTTTTCCCCTCTGTACAATGTTTCTTGTTGCAGACTTCCAGCTGTTGACACCCTTGGCAAAGGCCTCTTCTCTTTTGCTAGAGTCCATTGCCCTGCCTATCTGCATTCAGATTTCTCCCCTCCCACAAATTGTATTTCCAGTTGCCCAAGAGGACTAAGTTTAATCTCTGAGAAACAGTTCAGATTCCAGCAAGTAAAAGATGACATCAGTCCTGTCTGCCACCTCAGGAGTATAAAAGGATTGTTGCTCTCATATACTGAAGATGTAAATTCTTTTAAATACATTTTTGTCATTCTAGACGATTTTTTTTCTCAGCTGTTCCTGAAGATGGTGATATCAGTCAACCATGTGATATTAGGATTTCCTACTGCATTCTGTCTATTCTCTCAGGCATCTTGAAGCAAAAACGTTCTGTTCTTGGGGTTCGTTCCTGGGTTCCTTCTCTGGATTTGTCAATGCTGCTTGCCAACTACCCCTTCAACTGTGATTAATTTAGGGGAGATGTATAGTTGATAGAAAATGGTAGTTAATGTTACAAAGTACCAGCAAAAGGAGATCCATCTAGTTAAGGAGAAAAGTTAAATCAACTGTTTAAACTGCTATGTCTGTACATCTGGGGAAAAAATAAAATAACATTTCAGCTTTCAGGATATAATCAGGCTTGGCCATAATAATTTATTTTCCTTTATTGGCGTGAAAGCTTTCTTCCTAAGTGGCTGAGGCTGTAGGGCTTATCTAAGTGGTTAGATGACTTTGTGCTTTGATCTAGAGCTCATTCTTGGCTTACTACAAACATACAAAACTTGTCCATGTTTGTTCTTCTGGTATGTGCTACACTGGACTCTGTGGAGTGCTGGCTAGCAGTCAGGGGCAGCTGTTTCTCAGCAAGCCTCCAGCTTCTAATTGTGTGAGGTTTCTCTTTCTTTTTGAGTGTGTTCACTCAGTGTGAAGTGCAAGTGCAGCAGGAAGCCCTGATCCTCTTCCCTCCACTAGATCTCTTTGTTTGATATATATATATATTTTTAAATTAGAACTTCAAGACTTCACCAGCCTATGTGCTTGGTTCAATCTTAGCAGCTTTAGTGAATTTGCGTAATGCAGTTTATCCTCTGTTTTTTTTTTAACTATGGTAGTAGCAGTAAGCTTGGACAACATACTTTTATAAAGCTAAGAGATGGAAAACTGGAAAACTGCATGAAAGTACAGAACACAGATTGGGAAGGAGAACCAAATGCTGTCCCTGATAGGGTAAAAAGCTGGAAGGATATTTTTACCCCCTAAATTAGAGGTATTACAACAAACGCTGATTTGTGGCATTTTTTTTTTAAAAAAAAAAAAAAAAAAAAAAAGCTAATAGTATATTTGAATAAGAACTACTTCTGTAATATAGAAACTATATGTGTAAGAAAAAAAAAAATCCACATCTGCAACTATGAATGTGATACCTGGTGGTGATAAAGTCTATACATGAGCTCATGTATATGGTGTGAGCCTATGTTAGCCTAAATAGGCCTGTGGCAAGACTTTAGAAATGTTATAGCTGACTTCATCAGCTACAACATCAGTGAAACTAGTTCTCAGTGACCTTTATTCACTGCTGCTTAGGGGAGTACAAGGGTCATTCCCAGCAGTTTTGTTGGGACTGAGTTTCCAATGAAGAATAATAAAGAAACCAGGTAGCTGTATGTCTGGAGTGACTAGTATTTACTCACATTAATTCTGTCTTCTATCTGAGTTAATCTGAGCTCTTTTAGCTGTTGCTGTATTAAAAGAGCCAAACACAAACAACTTATTTTAAAATGCATTAATGTTCTTACAGAGTTGATACTAAACATTTTCAAGTAGTAACAGACACTCTTAAAGGCTACTTTTTGAGTCAGTGCTAGTCTTTCTCTCTCTTTTTTTTTTTTTTTTCAAAAAAAAAATTATAAACTAAAGGAAATAAATAGGCACTTTTCTGGAGTCTTAGGACTTGTTTATAAAGTTTTCTTTTTAAGAAAGTTTATTTATAGTGCATGGTACAAGAGTTCACTCACGTACTGATACAATAATAGTCTTTAACAAAGGAAGTTTCTGTAGACTTCTGTCACTTACCAAATCTCTCACATGCAAGAAATCTCTTGCATGAGAGTTCATTCCTCCCTGACTCAGTAAAGTTTTGGAATCTGCGTCTAGCTCACTTTAATATCAGCAAAATAAGCTATCTCACTCAAAAGTATAAAGTGCCTATGTTTTTCCATGGGCAGACCTTCCACAATCTGATATTTACTGCTTTAAATGTATCTGTGGCCATTTTCCTTATTGTCTTAGGTTGTTTTGTTGTGTTTGTTTTCACCTCAGTGGTCACAAAGTCTAATTGTATGAAAATAACTGGCTTTGGACCTTCTGTTGATCTATATTTTTAAATTCGCATGACTGGAATCTTATGTATTTGCTGTATGGCTTACCTAGTCATGGAACATGATCTTATTAAGACAACATACAATTTCACTATTTGTGCTGTAGTTTTAGAATAACTATTCATTTAGTATTTCTGGTTAGTAAGTTGGAAGTAGCATTCTAGGCTGTTTGATTTATTTTTATTTCATGAAACTTGTATCCTCAACAGATGCAAACTACATCACTCTTTTGATACAGAGAGGATTGTATATATGCTTAGGCACTTATACTGTCTAAGGTGACTGACTGTGTGGTTGCAATTATGTCTGTTCAGGTATGTCCTTTCTAGCACCTGCGTAAGGCAGGGAAGTATCCCTGTTTCTGCTGCAAAATGGAGGGGAAGCAAGTCTAAAAAAAACCTACATCTTTAACTACATTAAAGCTATTAGTAGAACCCAGAATAAGCCGGTAGTAGAACCCAGAATATTTCTCACATTAATAAGCTATAAGTATATTTACCACTAATGTTTTTGCTAATCTGATGTTAACAACATCTGGTGGTGATAACCTTTCAACAAAAAATGAAGTGGTTCTTGGAATATAGTTGAACAAAAAGATGACTTGATGCCATACAAATTGCATCACTATTCATGACTTATCTTGCCTATATGCAACACACTTTCTAAATGTCACACTGAAAAGATCACAGAAAAAATACTGCAATTTATTTTGGTTGTGGAAATAATTGACTAGAAATCACAAGTGTGAAAATGCTATTGTGTGTGCTCTATGGCTGTGTTCGAACACAGGAGAATAAAAACTCAGCATGAGGATGGGTTTAATAATCTATTGTTTTAGCTCCACTGGAATATAAAATACTCAGTTTCTGGAAGACTAAATGCATTACTTATTCTACAGCCTTTCTTAGAGAAGAAGGATGAAGGAAAGAGCTAGTAAATTCTCACATTGCTCACTTGTTTTACTGAGTTACCCACTTGACAATTTCTTCTTTTTTCTGTAATAACAGAATAGTTAGGAGATGACATACCGTTTTTCCAGCTAATCTTATTTGTCTTCATTCTTGCTTAATATATTAAATAAAAAATAGATATATTAAAAACAGAGGGTGATCTCACAGGTAACTACTTAAAGTTAAGAGCAGTTACATAATTGCTGTGGTAAATGTGGTAATTCTGGTTAAAATTTAACATACTACTTGCAGGATGTCATTAGCTTTCATATCATTATCTCATAAAAGTGTAAACTTAAATGCCAGATCATTACGGTAACAAAACTTAATCCAGTAAATGGCTCAATATATTTGTCTATAATTTCTAAGTTACTTAATTTAGCTGATCATAAAGTAATGTTGCAGTTCAGAATTGTGATTTTTGGGGTAATTAAAGTACATGTAACAGTTGTTCGTTCCATCAGATACATGGAATACTTTCTCATATTTTAGTATTTGATAAGTATTATTTTACTTGTAGGTGTGAATGGAAAGATGGCTTCCAGCAAATGTTCCCAAGAAAAACAGGTATCTGTTAGAGATATTTATATTCAATATTTTTTTTTCAAAAGTAAAACTTAATTGCATGACCAATCATATGACACAGGGATTTTCCCCACTTCCTTCTCTTCTGAGAACTCAAATTGTTTTTGAGTATGTGCTGTTCTTGTTGACCACTCAAATTATCTGAATTCTTCAACATGAGGAAATACTACATAAGTTTTTTTTTTCTTCATGAAATTATCTTAGAATAATGAAATATGTGAATCTCTTTTCTTGTGCACTGCTCTAGTCATTAGACTATAACTGAATATGTTAGGGATATTCCAGAGGTTCCAATTAATCTTTGAGTTAACATAATGTCAATTTAACAGAAAAGATAAAGATACTTATCTTGTGTCCTGTATGCTCTAGCTGTGAATCATAAGTCAATGTGCGTAACTGCTAGGAAACTATACATATTGAACTGAGATCAGTCTATTACATAGTAATGCTGAAGAACTGCAGACTATGAGGGTGGAAGTCTCAGTCTTAGTTCTGAAAAATCAGTGTTTTGGCAAGTGATTAAAAGCCATAGCTGAGAACCTGGGAATATAAGGGGGGCCCGCCGGGCGGGGGCAGCAGGCACTTATAGGTGTTGAATAACCCCTAAGGATCTGTAACATTGAATTCCCAGTTAAGTCTTTAATTTATACAAAGAATGTGAGTTGAACTTGGATGCAGATTTCCTGTGCTTATTCCAGAAGTTAGAAAGCTATGGATTTCTCACAGATCTGGGCTTCAAAACCATGTTTTCATGTGAATACAGTTATATATCCTTAAAGGACTAACCTAATTTTAGACTTCAAACAATTACTTCATCACTTTGCAAGATAGCTGAGACAAGGAATAGATTTATAGCTTTCTAGCAGAAATGGTTTTGACAATTAGCATATTGCTCTCTAAAGGGCAGACAAATTGGGATTTGTTGAACAGCAGTTCACTGAAGTTAATTGGTAATTAACATAATGAATATATATTTAAAACAAAAGTCAGTAAATATGTTATAGCTGAAACTTATACTTACCATTCTGAAGTTCTACATTTAACAACCTATTAGCAGGCTACCTAGAAACAGATACAGTCTAGGCTATACTAAATGACTCACTTTGTGTGGTACAGTTATGGAAATAGACATATGTCTAAGGCTTGTGGGCTGAACTAGAAGCCAAGTCTCTTGGTTTATAATTTTGCTGAGAAAACCAGAATAATAACTGAACTGTTTGACCAATGAGAGAATACACGTTTCTTTACTGATGATAGTAGTCCTATTGTTAATGTTAGTTGTCATTTTATAGTACTTGTATCTTATTTTTTAAAGGGTGTACTTGCTTTCAAAATATTGGATTGGAATATTCAGATCTCGACTTTAATCTGAAAATAATAGTCATTGGATGAAGGAATAAATAACCAGGGTCTATCAAAATTTCCCTTTTTTCCTATTTAGTAGGGCTAAGTTTATTGTTTAGAATAGCAGTCACTCCTAGTTCTATGTAGTCAACAGTAGACTACAGCAGATTAAGACCATACTGAATGTAAACCCAAAATGCTGTTCTGTGGATGTCCAGAAAATATGAGTTCTCTATGCCTTCATTAGTATTGTAGGGGACACTCCATCCATTCATAGAACCATAGAATGGTTTGGATTGGAAGGCACCTTAAAGATCATCTAATTGCAGCCCTCATGCTATGGGCAGGTTCTAATAGGTACAAGTTCGTCTTGTGCTGGGGGCCCCAGAGCTGAATGCAGTACTCTAGATGAGGTCTCATTAAAGCAGAGTACAGGGTGTGAATAATCACCTTTGACCTGCTGGCCATGCTGTGCTGGGTCTGGCTGGGATGGAGTTAACTTTCCCTGCAGCAGCCCATACAGTGCTGTGCTCTGCACCTGTAGCTAGAACAGCACTGGTATCACTCCAGTGTTGTGTCTATTGCTGCACAATACTGGCACAGCATTAGGACTCCCTCCAAACAACCCCCCCCCCACCCCCCCACTTGCCCAGGGGTGGGCAAGTGATGGGGAGGGGACATCACCAGGGCAGCTGACCTGAACCAACCAAGGGGAAGGAGGGGAGGGTGCTCTAATTTTGGAAGTGTCTGTCCTCCTGAACAACTACTATGCCTATTGAGGTCCTACTTCCCAGCATGTGGCCAAAAAACACTCATTGAAGTTAAGTAGAGAGTAACTGATTTTCTCTCTCTGTGCTTCCTTGCAGCCTTTGCTTTTTTTTCCTCTCCCTTTTCCATTTAATTAGATCAACCTTATCTTAAACCTTGAACCTTTTGAGTTGTATTTTCTCCCCCTTCTACTTTGAGGAGGGGGAGTGAGAGAGCTGCTGTGGTGGAACTTGACTGCCCACCGAAGTAAAACCACCACACATGCTTATTTTGGTGCAGCCCAGAATATGGCTGGCTTTCTGGACTGCAAGTGCAAGTTGATGTTGAGCTTCTTATCAGCAGACACACCAAAGGGCTCTCATCAGAGCTGTTCTCAATCTGCTCTCTATCCAGCCTGCATTTGTGTTTGGGTTTGCCCTAGTCCTGATGTAAGACCTTGTATTTGACTTTGCTGAACTTCATGAGGTATTCACAGGCCCGTTTCTTAAGTCTGTCCAGGTCCCTCTGGATGGCATCCCTTCCCTCCAGTGTGTTGACAGCACCACACAGCTTGATGTCATTGGCAAGATTGCTGTGGTTTCACTCAATCACACTGTTAGTGACAAATATGCTAAACAGCACTAGTCCCAGTACAGAACCTCTAAGGAATGCCACTCATCACTGGTCTCTATTTGGACAGTGAGCTGCTGACTGCAACTCTTTGAGTGCCAGCAACCATCCAGCCAATTCCTTACCCACTGATAATTTGCCCATCAAATCCAAGTCAATTTAGAGACAGGAATATTGTGTGGGACAGTGTAAAATGCTTTGCAGAAGTCCAGGTAGATGACATCAGTTGCTCTTCCCCTCTCCACCCATGCTGTAACCCCCTGTAGAAGGCCACAGGATTTGTCATTCTTGATTCACCCTTTAATGAAGCCACATTGGCTGTCACCAATCACCTGTTTATTTTCAATGTGCCTTTGCACAGTTTTGAGGAGGATTATTGCACAGGTAAGACCTAGTAAAACTAAAGAGTTTACACATAGGTATTGTAACACAGGAATCCATTTTATTTTGGTTTTCTCAGTGAATCTTTCTTCAATAAAGCTTATTTTATTTCTAATAATTTGGTACTTCTTGATTAACTCTCAACTGCCCTGTCTTACCAGAAACAATCTATTTTTAGTTTTTTTGTTTGTTTGATTTTAGTTTGTTTTTCTTCTTAATAGGAAATACAAGGCTACTTGGCTTCCAGTATGGCCTTGGCTTGCAGTGTGGCCTTGGCCTTAAATCGGTATTATCATTTTTTGGGGGGATACCTAATGCTCAAGGATGACCAAATCTGTATGATAGTGTTCTGCTTAGCAAACTTTCTTGCCCTTCTGAATCTTTTCTGACTGCAAAGAATCCTGTAAACCTAAACTTGATATAACATTTTTCTATAATAGTGTTATCAGTGGTTTACAAACATTCTTGCTGTAGTGAATCTGGCTAGTTGAGCATATGCTGAAGTACCATGCTTAAATGTTGAAGTTCTAGTCCCATTAATGATGGGATGACTTAAGTTTCATTGCATAGAATATCCTGAGTTGGAAGGGACCCACAAGGATTGAGTCCAACTCCTGGCTCCACACATTTCTACTCAGAAATTCAGACCATATGACTAAGAGCACAGTCCAACCACTTCTTAAAGTTCAACAGGCTTGCTGCTGTGACTACATCCCTGGGGAGCCTCTTCGTTCCAGTGTGTGACCACCCTCTTGGTGAGGAATCTCTTCCTGATATCTAGCCTGAACCTCCCCTGCCTCAGCTTGACACCATTCCCACAGGTCCTATCACTGGACACCAGAGAGAGATCAGCACCTGCCCCTCCACTCCACCTTGTGAGGAAGCTGTAGACTGTGATGAGGTCTCCCCTCAGCATCCTCTTTTCCAGGCTGAACAGGCCAAGTGACCTCAGCTGCTTCTTATACGTCTTCCCTTCTTTCAGTACAGATTTAACTGCCTGAAAGGTGTTTTGCATGGATCTGCTTGTGTGTATGGATGCTACAGAAAATGCTGTTCAAGAAGACACATTATTGACCACAAACTAAATGAAGTACCATTCCGGATTAACACATCTGGAGGAAATCACACCAAAATAATCAGATTTTTGTTTTTGATGTGCTTTTAACGTAAGATGGAAACTTTCTCCTGCATTACCTATTTCAAACTTAACAATATTTTCTTTGTACAGACATTATTCCCTTAAGAGTATATAACTATTGTCACAACTTACAAAATTGTGGAGGTCCTGGATACTCTGCTACTTTGGTTTATGTTAGGGGCCTAACCTGAAGACCCAGGTTTCTATAAGCATTGGCCTGGATCTTAGCATCTGAAATTCTTTCCCTCTGAGACAAAATACTTATTCTGGGCATTGCTGGAACATCATTTTGTCTTAAGAGGTTTTGGATAAGATGATTTCTCTGTGCTATGCTGATTCTAAAATGATTAGTGCTTCACTGCTGGAAGCTCCTTCTACCTTCAGAGAGACGCTTGTTTAGGGTATGACACATAATGGCAGCTATAGGTATGACTGCTAACACCTGACGTCAAGAATTAGAAAACTTTGAATCCATTTGTCAACTGATATTCCAAACAAGTAAATTCCAACAATGGGTAGTCTTCTATGAAATCAGACTTTTGTGATAATAGTACTCTGAGAACAAGTTCTTTATAGGTCCTTTGTGCATGCAGTTTCTTTGCTTTCTTATTTTTGTTCTTCTGCTGTTTTTGTCCTTCCTACTATCTTTGTGCATGCCAACTTGGTTGACAATTGCTAAGGAAGCAAAAGCAGAATGAGAAATCTTGCTAGCACATAAGGACATAATACAAGAATAAACTAATCCTCATTTCTTGTTCATCGCCTGAGTGACAAACAGACCTGTGTTGTGGGCTTAAGAAGCCTGTAGCAATGCCAGGTGCATCAGGTGCTCCTAGCCCAGGTGACAGAGCAGTGCTTATGCAGAAATCTGCCTTCTGCTCTCAGGAAGCAGGGCAGCAGCCCAAGCCAGACCACTACCTCAGAGCAAGGCCAAGCCAAGAGAGCTATTGAGCTTTCACATGCCCCAAAACAGCTGAGGAATAAGCATGTATCTTCTGGCTGATAAAGCATTTCTAAGGGTGTTTAAGTGTTCAGCAGAGATGTGGTTAACGTGTTCACGTAAGTTTCTACAGGTTTTTGCAGTTTGTTTACAAAATTATAAACAGGGAACGTATGGGTGCATGTCTGTGTCAGGGGATTGGTTGAGTCCATGTTCAGTCCATGTGCCTTGACAGAAAGTTGTGCTAAAGCATAAATAAATGCATCCTTGTGCTGATACACACAGTAAATTAAGCAATAGTGTACAGTTCACCTCAGAAGTTCTGATTTATGAAAGAATACATCGTTTCTGAGTTAATAAGATCTGTTAAGTCCTCTAGAGCCTTGAGTATTGTATTACTCATAGTAAAGAGATATTAGTAATAATTTTTTTCTCAGTTACAGATTTAGTTCATACTGTACTTTCAGCACATCTTTTACAAGACACAATGCACACAATACTCAATTGTGTGAGCAAGTTCTTTTTGGGCAAGCCCACAGCAACTGCAGAACACTGTAAAACAAGATTTTTCAGGTTCACATATTAGCTGTTTTTCACATGCAGTTGTTTCTCAGACAATGCTGATGAGAAGCACTTGCTGTTTGCTCCTACAGTATCATATTCTGTTATGATAAATGTGTTTTGAACAAAACTATATTGGGTCTGTAAAAAGAAATTACTCATGTGTAAATGGTAGTGGTAGTCCTGCCAAGGGTATAATAAGAATCCAGGAGTGCTCTCATTGGTATTCAAACAAGGTAAAATGCTGAAGGCAAGGGTGTCAGCTTAATTTTCTTTTGTCCAAACCTCAAATACTGGTGTAGTCCTCATAGCTTGGAGTGAATGTGTACACATTAATACCATAGGAGTTCTGAATATTGTTTCAGGGCAATGTATTTCTTGAGTATATTCAATTCCTGTAGAGCAAGACCCATCACTACATATAGTTTAATTCCATATATTCATGCCAGAAAAAGAATTGCTGGGATGATCAATAAGAAAACTCTTTATATGGATACTAACATTGAGGGTAATCTGTGGACAGACTAACTACTTTCAGTGGGACTGGGAACTAAAAATACACACAGACAAGGATGGAAGTTTCTGCTTTATAGCAGTGATGTTTTCATGGAATTAATTTAATGTCCATCTTCTCCACCTTGCCATCTGTTTCAGATCAAGCTATGGGTGTTGTTTTTTGTTGTGTATTTTTAGCTCTTGTGCCTTTTAAAGTCTGATCAGCTGCTATGTGGGAGAAGAGAAAAAATTTATGGCTGTTATCACTGTTATCATATATGGCCAATGATATGTAGATCATCCTGCACATTAACGGGCTCGCTCAAGTTGACAAAACCATCCAGGTATCAAAACTTTCACAAAATAAATTACTTTATTGTTGGGTACCTCATTACTCTAAGCAAATCTGTCTCAATCCATAAGGAGATATTGACTAGTTGGCATGTGTTTTGTGGGATGGATTAGTTTGTGTGAGGTTTATTTGGGGAATTTAATTTGTTATGAGGCAGGGTTGATGTTTTTGTGGTGGCTTCTTTATTTGGTTGGTTTTGTTTGTTGGGGTAGGGTAGTTGTTAACATAACAGGAGCCACTTCCTCTCAGTACTTTTCCAGAAGAGTTATATTTCAGATGTTGGTGGATTTTTGTTTTTAAATTTTTATTCCCACCATCTCCACTCTCAGTCACCTATGAACTTAGTTTGATAGGCATCTTAAGCTTATCATTTCCAAGCCTTGTGGAGGGGGGTGGAGAGGAATGGTAAAGTCTGGAGGAGAAGAGGTCTACATGAGCACTCTAGCAGTCTTTGATTTGAATTCTGTGATTGTTTGATCTTTGGTCATATACATGAAAAACCCCTCATTTTAGCTGGTGATATTGTTAATTTAGGAAATAAATCCTAAGGAAAGTTATCGTATTGGGAAAAGAAAGGCCACAACCCACCAAAATGCTACAGAAGTGCTACCAGGCAGTTGAAAATCCCATCTGATGTAGTAGATTCTATAATATTATTTATGCTCTGCATAAACTTGTCGACACTTCACATCAACAGAACAGTGGCATAATTCCTTCTGCCACAGAAGCATTTTAAAATATTTCTGTTCTAATCACAAAAACCTCACACTAGAGCAAATTTTCGAATGCTCAAATTTTCAAATGCTGACATGATGAGGGGGAAAATAATAGTATATTGCTAATGTGAAAAAAAATCAAAATGTACCCATGTTTTTCTTATTCTTACAAAATGGAAAGAGCTTCTACTCCTATGAACTCAGGTCTGTCACATCCTCCTCCCTTCCCCCACAATCTTTTAGAAAGTTAAAAAATAAAAATAAAAAATAAAAAATTAAATTGATTTGCATGAACATGGCCTATGTCATTCTTCCTAATTTCTGTACTGAATTAGCAAGGGCAAACTTAAAATTATGTGTTTACATATGTTTGATTTTTTCTGCACTTTCCAAGTCACATGTCAAGATGAAGAGAAGACTTTGATTTGCCAGCTTTCTACTATTCACTTCTTACCAGAAAGGTGCTGAACTGAAGCTAGATTTGTCATAATATTGTAAGACAATCATCCAAGCTATATGACTTGGCCAAAAATGACTGAAAGAAAATATTTGAATGACACATTGCTATTCAAAGCACATAAGCAGTTGTAAATGACACGATGAAATCCTCCATGTATTAGCCAAATCACTCATTCTCTTCTAACCCTATATTTAGATCACCAAGCATTGTGTCACCAACACATCACACTTACTTGCAGTTCATTCTCCAGTGGCGCTACTCTTGTTTTAATGAAACTGCAGTTGGCTAGCAGTGTAAAATAACAGGTGCAGGTCTATCATTATTATAACATTTTTTTCCTTATAATTATTTTTCCCTTACAATGTTCTTGGCAGATCATTTAGGCTGTAAAACAAGTACTTCTTTAAGAATACTGAAAAATGTACTCTGTTACTAAATGTTTTACTTCAAAGCACTTGAATATATAGTACCTGTATGCTTAAGAGGATTTGATCATAAATGAAGGGGTATTCCCCATGGCTGCATTATCTTCCTTTTAGATGCACTGTTATGATTCAGAAACACTAGCATGAAGCAATTTGTATCCTTTTTTTATGGTATAAAGGAGACATTACAAAACTGGTATAAATCAGAGGTAAACTTAGTTTTGCATGAAGCTTATTTGCCTCTGTGTATTATTATAATGACTTGGGGGGAAAGGTGAGAGAAAATATACTTCCACAGTAGGAGCTACTCAGCTCACTAATGTCATCTGAATTGTGTATCAACACATTAATGTGAAGGTCACAAAGTTAATGATGTTTAAAACTGTGTTGTAAAATTTGCCTCAGCAATCTCATAAAAGTAGCAACTAATGAAGTATCTTTGATTTGTGGTAACACCAACCCTGTTTCTTCGGAACCAAACTGCTAGGTTTGTAATTGTAGCTGGAATACTGGTTTGACTCCCCCCCCCCCTGCAATTTTCACACCTACTTTAATAGACCAAACAACTTGTACACAAAGAAAAAGCATTTATTTTTCCAAAAGTTTCAGTGCTGTATGCAGTCCTCAGAGCTTTAATTGGAGCTCTGCATGTAGAGCCTCATTTCATTTCACATAAGCACCTTGGCATCCTTAAACCCAGTAACACAGTTGCAGTTTACAGTGTGCTAGATGATCTACAGTTACAAAACTATTTTTTTCAGAATGCTTGTTATATTCAGCTAGGATATGCACAGCAGGAAATGTGGAGTTTAAGAATTTACTGTTAGTACAATTAATTTTAACAAACCTAGTAGTCCAAATTAAATAATGAATGCAGAAAGGCTTCGTGAATTATATTTAAATTATTGTTCAAAATGCGTTCCTATTGTCTATCCCTTTATTGTAGTATTCTTATTGATCTATTAATGTTCTTGGCCCTAAAGGTATCACACAGCCTTCCTCAGGCAAAATCAGGGAGAGGGAAATTGAAATGAACTATTAAGTATCCAGAGGTTGTCACTAGGAGCAGAATGCTTGATGTGAGGGTGGCAGGAGAAAAATGATGCTAATGCCTCTTCCATGTCAGTGTTGTTTTCTTGGAGTTATTGGTACTTTTTCCTATCACAGCCTCCTGCTCCCACCCGTCAGGGTTGAAAGATGCCCTTGCAGCCCCAAAGTGCTCCCAGGGCTATGTGCCCCGCAGGGACGGCCTGGGGCTGACAGCCCCTTCCTCCCAGGGCACTCATGGAGCTGAAGCTCATCCAAGCTGGGCAATGGGCACTGGGCCACAGGGCACTGAGGAAACCCAGCTCAGCCCCACCCGGGCCCAGGGCAGCCCAGGTCAAAACAATTCAAAGCATACGACCTCTTGATAACAGTAATGAAATCACACTTGCTAATTACTTTGCTTTGGAGAAGGGGCTACAAGGTAAGGAGGTCTTGATACTCAGACATTGATGCACTAAAATATATCTTGTATACATATGTGTACACATATATTGGGGGCACTATGTTAAAAAAAAAAAAAAAAAAAAAAAAAAAAGGTGAGTTTAAATACTGTATGCATTTACCATCTTGTATGAAGGTAGTTGCAACTCTCTAAGGATGAACTGTTCGGACAGGTTTCAGAGCAACAGTTCTCCTTAAATTTAGGCAGAGGAAGCCCTTCATTAATTGAATACTTCCTTCTGCATTATAGTCCTCCTGGTAGTATTCAAGCACTACTATTCAAGGCCTCTGAGCTGTATCCTTCTTTCTCTAATTTCTGCCTTGGGCAGAGGAAGAGGCTCTTATTCTTGAACTTCTCACCTATACATCTGCAGTTTATATAGTTGTTCTGAAGGCAGAACTTTTCACTACTTTTCATGAATGGTGGGATTAAATGACTACTAGATACAATCAGATTCACAAAGAATAATAGCAGAGCCATAAATAAAACAGAATTTGCATTTTCAGTTCTAGGTTATCATTTTCAAATGGTAGTTTGTCACAAATCTGGTAGACTAGAGTCTAATACATGTCTCTTGCCCTAACTTGAAAGGTGACATGGGGAGGGAGAGAAAATGGGGAAAGCGTAAGTGTGTAAATCACAAATCTCTTAATTAGGAGGAACTCAGAAATTGGAAGGATGAATGCAAAGCTTTTCTGATTTGAAAAGAAAAATGAATTAAAAGGTCTTTCTAGAAAATGATAGTATTTTTAAGGACTAAGCAGAAATCTTGTAATTTTTCTCTGTTGCAACTTAGGTTGAAATCAATGGGTTATTGGATGAATAAGGACTAAACAGTCTGGAAAGCAAAATTAATAGCTATTTATAAAACACATTTTAATTTTCTCTTTTAGATTTATATCAGCTGAATTCCATCACTCTTAACTCATGAATCTGCTAATGTAGGATTATTCTCATAAGGAATTATGTCTACAATAAAAGTTCATTTATATATTATAATCAGTAAATTGCCTTAGTTTAAAGGAGGGAAAAAAAAAAAAAAAAAAAAAAAAAAAGCTCAATTGTATAATTATATTCTTCTTGAAACCTAATTAGTTGAGCTGCATTCTTTTACTTTTCTGGTAGTAGTTATAAAATATGGTGCATATAGCTGTGTGAGAAATTCACTTAAGAAATGCCAAAACAGAGGTGTCTAGCTGCACTATAGGACCTTTTGAGTAACTCATGAAAATATTTTGGTTTAATAGCAGGACTGTCTTCAGAGAATTATTCTTTCTATGCCATCTTTAAATTCAAATCAAAGTTTCTATTAGATCAGCTCCCACAAGCAGCTCAGAAGGGCGGCAATAGCTTCAAAGACAGTAAGAAGATCTCCAGCAATATGTCTGTATTTCCATTTCATTTTAGGCTACAAGGGATACCTACCTTTCTCATTCACCCCCCTGTGGACGCCAAACACTGAAATCAAAACAGAAGGATTTTTTATGGGATATGGAGGGAAGTTCTCTCCAGAAATGAAGTTACATGGCATACACCTCCTTTATATGACTGGAGAATTTATGATAGAAGCCTAACATTTCATTTCAAGATTCTGCTTTCTCTGTGGTGTTTGTTTATCGTAGTCCAACAAAAGGAAGAATATTTTGTTTTGTGAAAGTGGTTTGAATTTGTATCTCACTGCTCCTAGGATATAAAAAAAAAATCAAATAAATAAAATCCGGGGGTCCCTGCATTCAGTTATGTTTCAAGATAGGACCGACATCAGTTACTGAAGTTAATGGAGGAAGAATGAAGAAGTTCTATGCAAATTAGTACAGCCATATAAAAGGCATATAGTGTAAAGTTTGTAGCTGTGATGAGAATTTAAAACATTAATCCACCTACAATTAGTTGTAAGCAGTCACCAAATTAGTCCTGTCCAACAGTCTGAACCATCCTGCTCTACAGGGCAACTATTTGAATTCTTTCTGTTCTTGTTCTAAACACTCTAATATCCAAGACTTCATTATATTTTTGTTTCAGAAATTCTGCCTCCCTGTTTTTTGTGAGTTTTGTTTTTGTTGGTGGTGTTTGTTTTTGTTGTTGTTTTGTTTGATTTTTACTACTTTCTCTCATTTAGATCCTTATTACTTCCAATATAAAGTGGTTTAGACTTTCCTTCATATCTGTTATTCTTACAGCTCTTCCACACAATCTGTAGGTGCTATTCACCTATTGTGGATGTATAAATACTGTTTGACCCCAAACTCCTCTGGTTACAAGTGCTTTGCTTTGTCTTGCATAGCATGCTCAGGCTGTTTGAACAGAATTCTTTTCAGATCAACTAGTTGTAAAGATACACCAAATTCATTTGAGCTACTAAAGGGCATTCAGATCATGGAGCCAGTCTAGAATCAGTCTGAAGTGTTGCCCCTAGTCCAAAACTGTTTGAGTGTTGGGTCTTACACATCAGATATGTTGCTATATCAATCTGGCCTAAATAGCATGAAATTAGCAGTTTATGCTGGTATCTGTGTATGTATCATTGCATGCTATTTGTTTACGTTTTTGTTTAAACTGCTTATTGGCAGTTTCTGTTTCTATGCTGTTGTACTAGCCTTTAACTTCTTGTAAAAGGCTTTGAAAATCAGAGTAGGTTGTATGGAGATAGCAGCTGAGGAAGATGGGATTTTTCAGTCTGGAAAAGAGGAGGCTCAGGGGTGACCTTATTGCACTCTACAGGTACCTGAAAGGAGGCTGTAGCAAGGTGGGGGTTGGTCTGTTCTCCCATGTGCCTCTCACCACAGGACGAGGGGAAATGGGCTAAAGTTGCACCAGGGGAGATTTAGTTTGGATATTAGGAAGAACTTCTTTACTGAAAGGGTTGTTAGGCATTGGAATAGTCTGCCCGAGGAAGTGTTTGAGTCACCATCCCTGGAGGTCTTTAAAAGACGTTTAGATTTAGAGCTTAGTGATATGGTTTAGTGGAGGACTTGTTGGTGTTAGGTCAGAGGTTGGACTAGGTGATCTTGGAAGTCTCTTCCAACCTAGATGATTCTGTGAGATAATTTCTGCTGATTTTTTTGTTGTTACTCAATCATTGCTTTGCTCAGATAAAGACAATCTACCTTCTTTCTTTCTGCTATTATTATTCTAATTGCAGTTTGGCAATTACAACAGAGGAGTACACAGTCCAAAGGGGAAAAATTTATAATATCTCTACAGAAAGCAGCGCTTTGTTCTCAAGTACTTGAGGAACCTGAATACTTGTGGAAGGAACCAGATCAGGGCAGTAATCTGGACACTGATGAATAGTTTGGTTTGGTTTATGTTGTTTTTATTATTTTTATTAATTTCCTAATCCAGTTTAATGCACAGCTATGCAGACTGTGAAGGAGAAATAGAGATGAAAATGTGGAAATCTAGAGGACTCTGAGAGGACGCTGTTCAGCTGATATGTCCACCAATATGAATATACAACAACATTTCAAATGCTGTGGGAGGTTGCTCGACTAGTTTTAATTGGTATTGGAGCATTTTCAGCTTTGCAATGATGCTTACTGTACTATAATCGTATATGGTTTATGGGTAAAAGTGAAAACATGTTTGGAGCTAAAAAGTCATTGTTGGTTCAATGAGTGTTTTAACAATTGTTGGTAACAAAAAAGCTTTGTGAATTGTATAATTTTTTATATGGAAAATATAATAATTATCTCTCCTAGCATCTGTCTGTGTCCACACGGCTAATATTTCCCTTGGTCTTAAGGTCAACAGATCAGGTATTTCTTAATGAAAAATGATATATTTTATTAACCATCTACAAGAATTACCAGCAAATTTTATTCTTGATAGAAAAATTAATAAGAATAAGGAAAATAGGAAATGGTTCCTTAGTTCTGATTTCATTATTTTGATGCTTAGAAGTACTTTCCCTTTCATACCCTTGTTTTTTGCTTTCATTGTTTTTTAGGTTTTGGGTTTAATTATATTTTTTTGTTGTTGTTGTTGTTGCTGTTTGTATTTTTGTTGTTTTGGTTTTTGCAGAGGGTTAAATAAATTTTAGAAAAGTTGTCTTTAGGAAGGAGACAAGACAATTAAAGAAATTCTTGTTGAACACTGGAGAGGAGTTGCATTAAAATTTAAGATACTTTGTGAATTAACTCTATGGAATGAAGAGAACATGAAAATAAAACTGTTTGGAATAATAGAAAAAAAGTAATTGTCTTAGCTGCATAGAGTCTGTGCATACATTAGCATTTTCTAAGTGACAGCTTTTTAAACTTTTCAGCTTTAATTGATTTAAGTTACTGAGGGGCCTTAGCTATAATGAGAAAATATATTTTTAGTTTCATCTTGATTATGTCCTTTGAAAATATATTGTAACACATCTTGGGTCTATTCTGCTAGGGCAGATTCTACCTCAGTGCAGAAAAGAAAAGTGAAGACCTTGTAGCTTCCATACCTTTCCCAGTAAAGAAAAAAATAAATGGACAAGAACACCACAGTTTCTGTCATTACCTTGTACAGAGAAGAACAGTGGATTGTATCATTTTAGTGTACTGTTAGTAATATCAACATTGTGCAGTCTCAAGAGGTGGTATCATCTGACAAATGTCGACACTTCAACACTTGCATCATTTAAGCTGATGTGTGTAATAAGGGGGGATGAAAAAAAAATGCTATATACCATCTGTCAGTGAAAAATGAAGAGTAATAGACAATCCTGGTCTAAATGTGGCAATAGATCAGAAAAACTATTTAACCATAACGGCTGCTGAAGATTTTAAAATGTCTATTCTCTTTAAACATAGCCCAAGGTTTACTCTGAACATACCTATGAATACATTTAAAATAAAATGTCTGTAAGAATCATATTCACTTTGACCTCCACAATTGATAATTCAGAACTTGTATTTTCTGTATTCAGGAACTTTACATCATTTCAGTAACTTTGGATGACTGATAAACTCTTTGCCTTAAGTCTTCTTATGACTTCATTTAATGTATTCTCCAGAATAATGGCTTTTTCTCCAAGTTGTGTATTAGAAGTAAAAAGAAGGGGAGATTGTGTTAAAGTAAGAAAGAGACTTCTTAATTTCTGTTACTCAGGCTCATATATGATGATAGCAGACAGCTCCAGAAGTTGTTACCTAGCATTTGTCTAAACAATTGGGATAAGTCAGTCTCACTTTAATTCTAGCTGTAACGCACCAGTCAACAGGGTGGGGAAGCAGACAGTTCTTGTGGTAAAATACATGTAGCAGAATATATATGAAACCGGTGATGTAAAATCCAGATTTAATGTGGGACTTGAATGGATGATCCTATGGCTGTGTCCAGGCTGGGAAACTGGGCAGAGTACAGGCTGTTATGGTAGTGGTCTGCCCATCTATGCACTCACAGAGACAAGTATTTCTGATGACTACTGTAGTAGGTGAGTGCAGAGGTGAAGAACTACTAGTGTTAGAGCTATTTGGGAGCTGGGAAGCTTTACAGCTACAAGAGTTACAATAGATTGCTTTCAGTTGGGTTTCTGAGGAGATATTTCAATGGCAAAATTGCCATGCAGGATCCAGTGTTTGATATTAGTGTGACATATCTGAAGGAATGTGACTTTTTGGAGAATGTGGATAAGTGGAATAAAACTTCACTTAATCAATACCAAACGTAACTTGATATGTGGGGACAAAGAGAGATGATTAGATTGCAAAGTTAATTCTGGAGGGTAGAAGAACTAATCAGCATAAAATTGGAAATAATCATCTTATTCAACAATTAAAATAATGACTATTTTTCTTAATACCTAAGTGGTTGAAGAATGTCTCCATGTGCTTATTCAGTAACATTATTACAAAGCAATGCTTCCCCTGTTTTGAATGTATAATTTGGTCCATCTTTGTTTCTGAAAATTTTGTTAGCAAACCCAGGTAATAATTTAATGATTCTTTAGGTTTTATTAATGGCTTAAAAATCTGTTAGAGTATTCTTACAGTTTCCATTGAGAACACCAATGGAAATACATTTCCATTTACTTTCTGATAAAAAAATAACTGTATATAAATACATGGTTACCAGATATAATGAAAATCTAAACTCTGATTCTAGAGTCATTTAAAATTCTTTGAGCTATGCCTCTTTTATTCGATCTGCAGAAATAATGCATCTCTTTAAGACTTCAGTAAAATAGACAGGCGGATAGAATGCATTATTATCACAGCATGAAAGGACTTATTTTCTTTCTGTTTTAAGGGAAAGTCAAAATATGTCAGGAAACAAAATTCATTGTAATTAATCAAAACTATTAAAAGCACTTTGGATAGGCTATTGTGATAAAGTAGAAAAAATATAGTGCAGGTAGGGAATTAAGAAAACAGGGACAGGAAAGAACAAAAATTTGTAATTTCAAAGAAAATGACTCCCATATTTTCAGGCTCATATGCCATATTTCATTATTTGCAGAAGTTCTCAGAAAACTAGCACTAAAAATGATGCATTCCTCTACAAAATCTGAATTCCTTGGGAGTGCTTATTCATGGGTATTTGGGGACTATGACTTGTCAGCATTTGTGAGTGTTACCCATGTAATAACCCCTCAAAAATAACCCAGCATTTCCAAGTTGGCTATGCTCAAGTTTAATGAATACTAACATCAGTCCCACAAACATCCAAAATAGCTGTTAAACCATCAGTCTTTGCAAAAGAGTCATAGCTTGAGTTCTGTTGCTACATATAAAACTCCGAACTATTCTCTGTGATGGTTACTTAAGATAGGTGGTAGTATGCTGACCCTTAAACCTCCAATATATAAAATATCTTTATGCTTGATAGAAATACATTTAAGAATACTAAAGCGTGTTTTGAGAATCATAATTTAATGTCATCTAAATTGCTAAACTTCTGAGTAGCAATATTTTAAATTGAAGAAAGATAAGAGGAATTTCTCATTACCTGCACCAACCTGGGCTGCTGCTGGTACATAAAATAGTTGTGGATTAAATATTTTCTTGTTCTCTCTGTCTCAATGTAGAGCTTCAGAACAAGACTTATGACCACCACCCTTTACAGGTAAAAAGGTCTGGGAATATACAACTATGGAGCAGCTAAGAAGGAGATTATTGTGTGTGTGACTGTAGCAGCTGGCTCAAACATCAAGCTCAGATCCATATCATTTTTGCAAACTACTTGATTGTTTTCTCTAGTGTAGGAACAATTAAATACCTGCCAGTATATTTAATCTCAGGAAAACAAATTGCTGTGCATTCTGCAAAGCTCTAGTTGTTTGTTTGACTTTTACTTATTTTAATTAAATATTTGAGTTAATTATGTAAAAGATTGTTCAGACACACTGGCTAGAGCACAGTACTATTCTCTTTAGCCTAGAAATCACAATATGAAAATACAGCATTAACTAATTAGCTACTTTCTCATAAATTCATAAAAAGTTTTCTTTTTACTCTAAGTGTGGGATAAAAGTGCATGCATTCAATATGAAAATTAATTTTGAGTTATTTTTTCTCAATTTCATGGAAATTTGTAATTCACTAATTGCACTCAGAATGACTGAAGCATAATTTCCCATTGCATCTCTAAGTTCTATGTAAAAGTAGTTATTAATTATGAAATAACTATAATGATTTCTGTATAAAGTAGTACCATACAAATGTATGTCAGTGTCCTTTCTATTGAGTGTATTTCTTGAGTGGAAAGATCTTGTATTTCTGTTCTTTTTCTTTTTGGCAAAATAAAAACTGCATTTGCCCTTTTTGATATATATATATATATATATTTTATTTTTTTTTCCTAAGAATATTCTCTCTGGTCCAATTGAATTCTTAGCATTTTCTCTTTTTAGAAGAATATGTCAGCTCTCAAGTGTCTGGTAGTTCTTTTTATCTGATGTGGACTCTTTAAAAACCCACAAGCATGTCTAGGTTATCAGATCTGCTTTAAAATGCTGACATTCATCTGTTCAGTTTAATACTTTCTCAACTGGGAGATGCTGTATTGGCTAAAGGCTATGCCACACTGCAGCTTAGAAAATGAGAAAAGAAAGGCAGGCAGGCCCAGGCTAACTATACCATTAACTTTCTTTCAGCCTGTAATATATCAACAGAGCATCAGACCTCATCATGTTTTATAAAACTGCTCTACCACAGCATATAATAATCAAAGATATTTATTCAGAAGGGAGCACTTCAATCCTTTGAATATTTGCTGTTCTCTTAAACACGATATCCAGCAATTGTACATAAATCTTATCACACATTTGTCTTTCTACTTTTATAAACTTTTAATGATCTGAAGGCTACAGGAGTGGGAAAAGGTGAAGTATTTACTTGTAAATGGCAAGATAATATACTTGACTAACCACACAGAACATCTAACACAAACTGTAATGTTGCTTTCCCTACCAGTGAATGTTGTAGAGGCACTGTATATTGATTAACTAGTGATGCAAAAGAGCTTTTTTCTGTGTCCTATTGAATGGATCTTGTACTTGGATTTTGTACTTGTTAATAACTAGTTAGGCCTCATGGCAGTAAAATTTGCAGGCTTTCATCCTATGTTTATAAAGCTGAGTTTTAAATACTGTGGGAGAACAAGATCCAAAGCTAATCACCTGTAAACCTTGAGGAAAATCACTTTTAGGGAGGATCTTTGTTGAGTGTTTACCACTGGAAATAAGGAGTGGTGGTAACAGCAGAAACACTGGTCCACCTTGGGATTTGAGTGTGTGTTATTAAAAAAAAAAAAAAAAAAAAAAAAAAAAAAAAGCCAATGGGTTATTTCATTAAAAATGGCAGAATGGCAGTAGTGAGTTGCAAATGAGTTTCAGCAGGAACACCTATTCCCATGGATTTTATGCTTAACAAGACTATACACTTAGATAATATCTGCAAAACAGATATTAGCTGCCAGAGGCTGAAACTTGTATTGTAGTTTCATAGAATCATAGAATATCCTGAGTTGGAAGGGACCCTTAAGGATCATCAAGTCCAACTCTTGACACCGCACAGGTCTACCCAAAAGTTCAGACCATGTGACTAAGTGAACAGTCCAATCTCTTCTTAAATTCAGACAGGCTCGGTGCAGTGACAACTTCCCTGGGGAGCCTGTTCCAGTGTGCAACCACCCTCTCTGTGAAGAACCCCCTTCTGATGTCAAGCCTAAATTTCCCCTGCCTCAGCTTAACCCCGTTCCCGCGGGTCCTGTCACTGGTGTTAATGGAGAAAAGGTCTCCTGTCTCTCGACACCCCCTTACGAGGAAGTTGTAGACTGTGATGAGGTCTCCTCTCAGCCTCCTCTTCTCCAGGCTGAACAGGCTCAGTGACCTCAGCCGTTCTTCGTACGTCTTCCCCTCCAGGCCTATCACCATCTTAGTAGCCCTCCTCTGGACACTCTCCAACAGTTTCATGTCCTTTTTATACTGTGGTGCCCAGAACTGCACACAGTACTCGAGGTGAGGCCGCACCAGCGCAGAGTAGAGTGGGACAATCACCTCCCTTGACCTACTAGCGATGCCGTGCTTGATGCACCCCAGGACACGGTTGGCCCTCCTGGCTGCCAGGGCACACTGCTGGCTCATATTCAACTTGCTGTCTACCACGACCCCAGATCCCTCTCTTCTAGGCTGCTCTGCAGCGTCTCATTGCCCAGTCTGTACGTGCAGCCAGGGTTTCCCCGTCCCAGGTGCAGGACCCGGCACTTGCTCTTATTGAACTTCATACGGTTGGTGATTGCCCAGCTCTCCAACCTATCCAGATCTCTCTGCAAGGCCTTACCACCCTCATTCGAGTCCACGACTCCTCCAAGTTTGGTGTCATCAGCAAACTTGCTCAAAATACCTTCTATTCCTACATCCAGATCGTTTATAAAAATATTGAAAAGTACCGGCCCTAAAATGGAGCCTTGAGGGACCCCACTAATGACCGCCCGCCAGCCTGACGCAGCCCCATTTACCATAACCCTTTGGGCCCTGCCCGTTAGCCAATTGCTCACCCATTGTATGATGTTTTTATTTAGCTGTATGGTGGACATTTTGTCCAGTAGGATCCTATGAGAGACCGTGTCAAAAGCCTTGCTGAAGTCCAAAAAAATCACATCAGCTGGTTTCCCTTGGTCCACCATACGGGTGATCTTATCATAAAAATCCCGCACACGTTCAGGGTCGGTTGGGAGTTTGTCATCCCCACCGTCCCAGTCCTCCAGCTCGGGGCACCCTGGGTCCCGAAGCCCATCATCGACAATGAAGACAGAGGCAAAGAAGGCGTTAAGCGTCTCTGCTTTGCCTATGTCATTGTCTGTGAGGAGACCTTCCCTATCAAGGAGCGGCCCTATGTATTCTTTAGTTCTCCTTTTTCCATTCACATATCTAAAAAAACCCTTTTTGTTTTCTCTCACAGACACAGCCAGCTTCAACTCTAGGCGTGCTTTGGCCACACGAACTTTCTCCCTACAAACACGAACAGCATCCCTGTATTCTTTCCATGACACCTGGCCCTCCTTCCAGTAGCGAAATACTCTCTGTTTCCGCCTAATCTCTATTAGAATGTCCCTGGTCAGCCACGCCGGCCTCCTGCCCCGCCTGCCTGACTTGCGATATTTAGGAATTGCCTGATCTTGTGCTTCTAGGAGGCATCGCTTAAAGAATGACCAGCTCTGGTGGACATCGAGGCCTTCAAGAGCAGTTTCCCAGGGGACCTTGCTGACTAGTTCCCTGAGCAGCCTGAAGTCCACTTTCCCCATATCTAGGGATGAGGTTTTTGTGGCACTTTTCCTTCTGTCACCGTAAATTTTGAACTCAACCACTTCATGGTCGCTATGACCAAGGCGGCCACCAGTCACCACATCTCCCACCAGACCCTCTCTGTTTTCTAGCAACAGGTCTAGGAGGGCACCTTTCCTAGTTGGCTCCATTAGCACCTGCACCAAGAAGTTATCATCTAGGTGCTTCATGAACCTCCTGGACTTGTTCGTGTCAGCCGTGTGGCACTCCCAGTTAACGTCTGGCAAGTTGAAGTCCCCCATAAGGACAAGGGGAGTTAATCTCGAGGCCTCTCTTAGTTCTGTAAAGAATAATTTATCGGCGCTATCGTCCTGGCCAGGCGGTCTGTAATAGACTCCCACAACGACATCCCCTTTATTCGTTCGCCCCTTGATCCTTACCCAGAGGCTCTCGACTTTGCCATTGCTGACCTGAAGTTCCACACAGTCCAGCCCCTGCTTCACATACATCGCCACCCCACCACCTCGCCTACCCTGCCTGTCCCTCCTGAAGAGCCTGTAACCATCTATCGCAACACCCCAGTCACAGGACTCATCCCACCAGGTTTCGCTTATGCCGATGATGTCGTAGTTGCGGGACTGGGCCAGGACTTCTAGCTCATCCATTTTTTTTCATTTGCTGCTTTTCATTTTACTTCTTCAGAATGTAGAAAATTAACTGGCTTTTTTTTACTATAAAACATAACCTTTTGATTTTGTTTTGTTAGGACAAAAATGTGAAGAACTATCATTTGCCATCAGTTGAATAAAATAGATAAAATCAGCAAGTTAAGCAATATTTCTTGCTTTTCAAATCCATACCTACTTTCTGTCTCTAATAGATTACTTGAAAGGTTGTGTAAAACTTGGTGTGTGGTCAGATGTGCTGTGTTCCAGCTGATCACAGATCTAAGTAGTATCACTTGAGGCATGCTCCTTCATCTCCAAAATTTTGTCTGAAACAAACAAAACTTGTTCCATAACTCATTCAGATTTTACAGTCTTCATGTGGCATGTACCTGGTGCTACTCCCTGAGATGGAGGGTGAGGGCAAGTGCTCCTGTGTGAGATGTGCCCAGGTAGATCAACGGCTCTGCCTGGTGGCCAAGCTTCAGGAAGAGATGGGGAGACTGAGAAGCATCTGTGAGTCTGTTAAAGTTGATAGATCAATGGAGCTGTGCTATGCTTTCTCAGGTATGCACGCATCAAACTGGCACAGCCACTGCTAAGGCAGGCCTGGCATCTGATCTGCATCAGGATAAAGGCAGCAACATGAGGGACTAGAAGCAAGTTACTGCATGGAGTCAAAAGAGGAGCCCCTGTCAGCCCACTCAGCTTCCACTGCTGGTATTAGTGAGACTAGCTGGGACAAGCCCCATGGCTTTAGTACTGGGATGGGGAGCTGTCAGCTGTTCAGGAGGGACAGGCTGGGTAGGCAGGGAAATACCTGAAGCGTGTGAAAGATAACTTCCTGCCACAAGCACTGAGTGAGCCAGTGAGGACAGAAACCCTCCTGGACCTGTTGTTTGAGAACAGGGAAGGCCTTGTGGGAGACGTGATGGTAGGTGTCTGTCCTGGCCACAGTGATCATGGATTAGGTGAGTTCAAAAATGTTGGTGTAAGGAGAAAAACAGTGAGCAGAGTTGCTGCCATGACCTTGAAGAGAGCAGACTTTAAGCTTCTCGGGGAGCTAGCTAGCAGTGTCCTCTGGGAATCTGATCTAGGAGGTTTAGGGCTTCATGGGAGCTCATCACTTTTCAAGGACCGAGTTTTGAAAGCCCGGTAGCAGGTAATCCCACTGTGCCTCAAGCCAAGCAAGAGGGGCAGAAGACTAGCCTGGCTGAACCTGGAACTCTGCCTGGAACTATGGTAGAAGAATAAAATATGGTAGCAAGTTCTGGCTTTACAGGGAGAGTAAAGAACTGAAATTTGCATCTGCAGGGAGAAAATGAGAAAAGCCAAAACCCAACCTGAGTTGACAGTGGTCACTGTGATGTCACACAACAACAACAAAAAAGCCTTTTTTAAGTATGTCAACAGTAAGAGGAGGTCAAAGGAAATTATTGGATTGATACTTGGAGAAGATGGTTACCTGACAAGTAAGGAAGAGGAAAAGGAAGTCATTTAATATCTTTTATGCCTCAATATTTAAGAGTACTGACAGATCTTGTGCTGCGCATTCCTCAGAGTTGGAGGACCATGACTGGGGGATCAGTGACGTTCATGTTGTAAAATCAACATTCATGTGTCCATGCAGCTGGACAGGATTCAACCCAGAGTGCTGAAGTAATTAGTAGACATTATAGCTGGACCTCTCTCAGCAATTGATCACATCTCATGGGAGTCTGGGCAGGTCTCTGCTGAATGGAATCTTGCCGGCCTTATAATCATTAATAAAAAACATCCTAATAGAGGATCCAGGAAACTACAGAGCTGTTAGTCTAACCTCTTTCCCAGGAGAAGCTACAGAGAAGATTGTCCTGTGTGCTATTGAAGGGCACTTAAAGAACAAAGCAATTATCAAGCATAGTCAATGTGGGTTCATCAGGGGAAAGTCCTGCCTTAGTAATTTGTTCTCCTTCTGTGACAAGGTCTCCGTCTTGGTAAACAAATGAAGGTGGCAGGTGTAATCTTTCTGGATTTCACTAAGGCCTTTGATACCATCCCTTACAGTATCCTTTAGCCCAAGTCATCCAACTGTGAGATAAAAATGTTCATGCTATGCTGATTGATGAACTGGCTTGACGTTTGAGCTCAAAGGATTGTAGTAAATGGGGCTGGTGGGCAGTCATTAGTGGTGTTCTCCTGGCCTCTATTCTATGGCCAGCCCTGTAGATCAGTGATCTGTGTTCCAGAGTGGAGTACATCCTCAACAAGTTTGATGATGATACTAAACTGGGAGGTGCTGTTGACTCCCTGGAGGGATGAGAGGCCTTGCAGAGGGATCTAGACAGATTGAAATACTGTGTGATCTGCAACAGCATGAAGTTCAGCAAAGGAAAATGCTGGGTTCTGTACCTGGGACAGAGTAATGCCAGACACAGCTACAGACTGGGAGAGGAGTGTCTGGAGAGAAGCTCAGCAGAAAGGGATCTGGGGGAGCTGTTTGACAGGTGGATCAGCATGAGCTGATCCTAACAGCTGAGGGCAAACCACATTTTGGGGTGCATTAAACACAGCACAGCCAACCAACCAAAAGAGGTGGTTCTTCCACTATATTTAGCATTGGTGCAGCCTCACCTTGGATATTGCATGCAGTTGCAGGCTCCACAATGTAATAATGATGTTAAGGTCCTTGAAAGTGTACAGAGGAGGGCAGCAAAGCTGATGAAAGGCCTGGAAGACAAGTCCTATGAGGAGAGTCTGAGGACACTTGGTTTGTCTTTTCTTGAGAATAGAAGTCTGAGAGGCAACCTCAGTGCTCTCAGCACATTCTGGAGGAGTGGAAGGGGAGGGGGAGGTGCTGGTCTTTTCCTCCTCAGTATCTGATGACAGGACACATGGAAATGACACAAAGCTGTGCCAGGCAGGTTCAGACTGGACATTAGGAAACATTTATTTACTGTGAGGCTAGTCAAGTGCTGGACAGGCTTCCTAGCAAGTTGTTTGATGCCCCATGCCTATCAGTGTTGAAGAGATGTTCGGACACTGCCCTTAATAATATGCTTAAACTTTTGGGTAGCCCTGAAGTGGTCAGGGAGTTGGACTAAATGGTCTTTGAAGGTCCCTCCCAAGTGAAGCATTTTATTTTAATTTGTTGTGTAAGCAGAAAAAGCAAGAAACAAGTCTGATCAAACTTCAGTCTCTATAAGAAATGATAAAGTTAATACAGATAGCTTTCTCTGTAAATGCCTTGAGACTGAAAAAAAAAATGTATTGAGGTGAAAAGAGGTGTATGTTTCTTGAGGAGGTGTGGAGTTGTCTTTTTTACTACTATCCCAACAACTCTATTTCAATATTCAGTTTTCTGATATGCTCAAAAATTCTAGTTTTTGATGTTTTAATGTTGTTTTTCTCCCCGCTATGCAATCATTGTTCTCAGTATGATAAGCATACTTGTAGCTGTGGCTCAGTTTTTTTTTCTCCTAGCAGTGGTACTTACTCTTTCTAGCATGGCTAGAGATAGCCTTTACTATGCTGACAGAATAACATTTTTATTTTTATTTTTTATTGTTCTTGAGATAGGATGAGGATCCAGTGCAGAATTTGACACTGCATGGCTTTCTAGCCTCTTGGATCAGTCTGTTCCTATGATGGCATCTGACTTTTTTGTTATGGTTCCCTGCCTTTGAGCATGCCCAGTCTACATTAGGTAGCTAATCTAAAATTACTAATTTTATGCTGTTAACACCTGACCACAGATGCATTTTTTTTTTTTTTTTTTTTTTTTTTTTTGTCTGTACATATTTTGTTTGCTTTCAGCAGCTGCAGGCTTGGTAACATTTCTCATCTTTCCTTTTTTTTTTTTTTTTTGCTGCTGGTGTAAAGTGAAAGAGAGGAGCTGGGAAGGGAAAGCTGTTGAATGTTTAAAAAAAATGGTGTGAGAAAGCTGCAGGAAAAAGTGGCAGATGTTTCAAAAAAAAGGAAAGTTGGATACATAGCTGTCAGTAATAGTGAATGGCTAGACTCTTGGCATACGACTGATAGCGACAGTTTGGGAGCGAGCTCTTAGTGCCTTTTATGCTCTTCCTCACAATCAGAAACAAGTCATGATTCAGGCAGGAGACCTTCAAGGAACTATACAACGAAATTCTTTCATTATTTTTTTGATACCTCTCCAGAACTCAGAGCCATGTAATCAAGCATGCAGAAAAGTTTCCACCCTATACAACAGCCTCAAAAATCCTAACATTTGAACTGCTTCACCGTGCCTTCAAACAATTTCTAAGAATGCACAGATCTTAAACTCTATTTATGTACCACAGGAGATCTAATGCTTCTGACCTGGTCCCTAACATGGATAGGAAATAAGACATGGATGGGGGAGTATGGACATCAGTATGACTTCTCCCTGAAAGAAGGTACCTTCTGTCTCTGCTTTTCTTGTAGTAGCCACTGTCCTGAGGGTCTTTATTATGTCTGATCATTCCTGCTCCTTCTGCTGGGGGCTCACTTAAAGCTACTGGAATGAAAATAATAAATAGCTGCTTTATTGTGTATTCCCACTGAGATATTCTGCCAGATTGCTTGCAGTAGTCAACACCATAGCTGTGTTTGCAGATTTGATCTTTAATCACTTCCATGAATCTGCCTGCTGTGTAACTTAAAAAAACACATTGATTTGAAGATGGATTTTGCTCAATGCCCAAGAGAAGTAGTGTAAGCCAAAAATATGAAAAAAAAAAAAAAACATTTCTGTACTTATCATGTTCTTTATATAAACTAATTTTCTCAAATATCTACAGAACTTTCTTGTTGTGGTGTTTTTTATTCTGCTGGGCAACTAAACTCCACCAAAACTGCTCTCTCTTTCCCCCTCGTTAAATGATGAGGGGAGACAAGAAATTGTGTCTCACAGGTTTAGATAAGCAAAGTGGGTGGTGTGTGTGTGGAATTATTCTCTACTTCCCATCAACAAGCCATGTTTGGCTTCATCCTGAGAAGCAGGGCCTCAATAAGCATACCATTTCTTTGGGAGTACAGACATTTTCATGAGAACCTACCCCTCCCCTCTCCTTTCTTTGTCATCTTTTATAGCTGAGTGTGACACCACATGCTGTGCAATATCTCTTTGGTCAGTTTAGGTCAGCTGCCTTGGTGATGTCCCCTCCCCATCACTTGCCCACCCCCAGCCTGCTGGCTTAGGGGGGGTGGGGGTTTGGAGGGAGTCCTAATGCTGTGCCAGTATTGTGCAGCAATAGACACAACACTGGAGTGATACCAGTGCTGTTCTAGCTACAGGTGCAGAGCACAGCACTGTATGGGCTGCTGCAGGGAAAGTTAACTCCATCCCAGCCAGACCCAGCACAGCATGGCCAGCAGGTCAAAGGTGATGATTCACACCCTGTACTGTGTATACCTCTTGCCCACCCTCAGCCAGTGACTTTGGTGGGGGTTGGAGAGTCAGGATGCTGTGCCAACATTGCTCAGCGATAGACAAAACATTGGTGTGATACCAGGACTGTTCTAGCTACAAGTGCAGGCCACAACATGGGCCACTGCAGGGAAAGTTAACTCTGTACCAGCCAGACCCAGTACACTTGTCTTTCAAGAAATTCTGAATCTAAACTGAATTCCATCTTATTACTTAAATTAATTCACTTTAATAGCTTTAAAAGCCTCTAAATGGAAACAAAAACCTATATATGAACTTAGATTAGATCTCTTGGTTTTTAAACTGTTGTTTTTTTGTTTGTTTTTTCATTTTTATTTATTCTACTAAGCTATGATTAAAGTGGAAAATGTTTTATTTATCATTATATACAAGTGATCTGCATATGTTTCAAATGAATATCAAATGGTTACCATTTTCTCAGTATAGTAGGTAATTCATGCTGGAAACCTCTTCCTGAAAACACTTAGATTGTTATTAGAAGGCTTAAAGAAGAAAATAAAGCACCTAGTTGATAGTTTATTTTTAATGGCTTGCTCAAAGTGGTATTTTGCTAAGCTTAATGGCAAACACTCTTGAGTCTTTATTTCCTCTATTTAGTCTCTAATAAAATTGTGCTTTAAAAGTGTCAGCTGAGATCTTGAAAAGAACTTTTTTGTAGTTCACATAATATGCAAAAGTATCCTTTTACACATGGGAATGGATAAGCAGGAAGAAATCTCCCTTTGTTACCTTAATGTGATTACTGTAATGAGAAATCACAAAATAGTATATATGTGCTTTCCACACAATTCTTTGATTTGTCATAATAACCTTGTGGTTCATTCACACTGAGATTTTTCATTATGCTGGAGAGATCTGAAGGATCTCAGTGGCATGCAATACCATCTTCTAAGAGAATTGGAGTCAATAATGCACATGCAGACTGTATCTTATCAGACAGGACAGCAGGGTGTTAAATATATTGATTTGAAGAAGTGATTGAGGGGGTGACATTTGCAATACAATGATTTATGTTTAATGAGAAGACTTAAAACTTGCCAATAAAAAGCTTAACCATATCCACATGTTGTTTTGTTATTATTGTTCAAAATAATAAAGTTATTGTTCAAAATAAGTTAAATGATTGCCTATGACTGTCTTTAAATAAGATACCTTGTTCTGTATTTCTCATGTAAGGATAGTCATTTCTCATAATAAGGAAAGGCTAATTCTAATTGCTGATGGAAACTAAGTGAGCATCAGTTTACTTGGAATCAGTATATTTGAAAGCCAACTCTTAACCTGGCACATGTGCTACTCATGGAAAACATATTCAAACCCTATCTTTTATTAAATGTCTATGTGGAAAAATGCTTTTTACAGATGCTTTTTAAGAATCTGTATTGTGAAAATTTCACATAACATTTGAATTGCTAGATGAGATGGTTTTGTCCTCAGTATATTTCCTGTGTTTCATATGGACAGGAATAGCAGAATGCTTAACAGAAGAAAACAGTACCTATTTGAGTGCTATATTCTCCTCCTTCGGGATTTTTTTTTTTTCTTCTTCTTCCCTTCAGGCTTTGCTTTCAATACCACAGATTTGCAGAATTGAAGAATAACATGCTTCTTCTGACCAATGCTGAAGCTCTGGTATTGCTGCTGACTTTACTGAGGACAAACAAATAATGGTGCGCTAAACACAATAAATAAATAAATAAATACACTCTTCATTTTAGTAATTTAAGACAAACACTTCTTAAGTCACCATTGAAGTCTCCCAGTGTCATCAGTCTAACTGTTAACTATGAGGCCACAATACGCTTTTCTTTCAGTAAACATTTTCCCAAGCCAACATAACTATAAATTATGGATGAGATTTTAATGAAAATACATGAATAGGTAATACCAGCTACAGTCATGTAATATTAGCAACGAGATATTGCCTACTGTTATATTTAAATTATGCAGATCAGAATCATTTAGTGTATCTCAAGTAATAAATTATATTACTCTGTGCCACCTTAATTATAACTTTTGACATGAAAGAAGTTATTTGAATGCTTTTAAATTAATCTTGTCACTCTTGACCCAGAAACATACTGTGTGTAGGTTGTTTCAAATTTCCATGCTTAAAAATGCTAAACATAACTTAATTACTATTGATATTGTAAGTAGTGTAAGTCTATTCTGATGTCAGAGAAAGTTTGAAAACTGATTGTTTCTACAGCATAGTGCAAATGATAGTGGAATACAATTAATTTACTCCATATGTAAAGCTATTTTATTTTTTATTTTTTGGTTCACATGCTTTCTATTGCACTGACTGTGAGTCCTTTGTCTCCTATCACTAAGACAACCTGGTAGTTTTGCTTGCTACAAGCATTTGTTTGTGCCAGCTTATCATTTCTCTTTGAAAAAATCTGCAGTTCTACAACTCTCTTTCTCTGTCATCTTTTCTAAAAACTGTAGTTTAGGTATGGTCTTCATGAAACAAGTCAAATTTAACTAGATGAAAAAGATAAAATGCGTGCATTTGAGACAAAACAAAAGCCATATCTTTCTCAAGCTAAGCAGAGAAAGTAAATGGGAAAGCATATTTATCTTTAACTACTCACCATATTGTCAATAGATCTAACCAATTCTACCTTATTTACCTAAAATGAAAAGATTTCTATTTAATGTACTCAATTCCTTTAGCTATAAATTGTCTCTCTAGACCACCCAGATATGAAATAGACCCTTGTTACTTTTTTCTCCTTCATACGGAGATTATTTTTATTTTTTCACTGAGGTCAATACTTTTTCCAGTGTCATAAGATTTTTTTTATGCATTCTTGCAATATATATATTTATATAACTACAATTTTTAGTATACATACATTTTTAGAAATGTTACTTGCCACAACAGAGGAGTTTGAAATTCCTTTGTGTTCTAGTGAAGATGGTGATTCATTCCATTTAGATGTCTCTTCTCACAATATAGTAGTGTCTGTATTTCACTGCAATGGAGGCTGTCCCTGAAACATTTAGTAGGTGACAACGCAATATATTGAAGACCTCTTGGGTGAATACCATTGTTGTTCTTAACTTTCAAAGTTCAGTACTATTGTTTGTTTGTTTGTTTGTTTGTTTTTAGTGCTGCAGAGACTGCCTAACTTAAAATAAACAGAAGCCTTAGCTTTCTTTTGAATTGTGTGTGGAAGAGACCTTAATTTTTCTGTGGAAATTTACAAAACTTTTAACTGTAGTCTAAATCCTTACAGTCTAAAATCTTATAGTCTAAATCTTGTAGTCTAAAATCAACAGAACTGGTAGATTATGGAGAATTATATTCAACCTCCTTTACACCTTGTTATGAAATCTAGATAAAAGGATGGTGCATTCTGGACTCGTCTTTTGCTCTTTCTCTCGCTAACAGAGTTGCTAACACCTCCCAGTTTTTGAGTGAGAAACATTCTTTCAAAGATAAGGGCAGCAAAAGTGCTCCAGGTGTCCAAGAGAGAGCAGTCGTGGCAGTTTCTGTCTGGCCCTTAGCAGACTGGATTAACTGAAATCAATGATGTAGAGGTCTTGACCCCTCCTTCAGTATTTTTGTGTTGTATTTTAGTTCAACAATACAATAGTCATTCTCAGTATATACCAGATTACAACAAAATCTAGTTTTTACAGGGTAACATTGTAAAATAGGGCCATTAGTAGTAAAAAGGCACTGGTAAAATCAAAACACTATAGGTAACGAAATTAAATGAAGCCCAGTCACAGCAGAATTTGATCATCAAAAGGTTTAATAGGTGTGGCCAGCTGCGTCAGAAATGTTGATTTATAAACGAGCGATAGTTATTCAGTTTATTATTGCACTGTTCAATTTCCCTTGAAAGTAACATAGAGGTTTTCATTGATCAACAATTCTGGAGGTGTAACTGGTGATTATGTTTTCAATAGATACTGCAGCCAATCAGTTTCAAGAGTCTGTAAGATATATAGTGCAAATGACTAAAAGCACTTACCTGACAAAAAGGCACCTTTGTATGCACATTTATTTATCCAGAAAGCACGAAGAATTGCCCTGCATTAATCAAGTCTGTTTAATTAGCTCATTTAAAAAAGCATGCAAGAGGACACTGCAAACACTTTTTACATTAGTGTCAAGGAGATTAAATTGGAGAGATTCCATGAATGTGAAAACATAATCTACTTTCAGAGAAATTGTAAACAAGGAACCATAGTATACTTCCTTGTAGAAGAACATTAAAAACCTCTAAACCAAGCAAGATATCTTCACTGAAGTCTCATGGTTAGTGCTGTTTTAGTCACAGGTTGAAAAGGAAGAATTGGTGACCCAGAAGACAGGTCAGAACTGCAGAAGTTTTTGTCTTCATTTTCTCTACCAGTGCTGAGAATATGTGGAGTAAAGGAAACTCTCATGATCTGAGTAAAAATAGGTGACTAAATATTGCCCTGAAGATTTCCTTTCCTACCTGAACTGTCAGTATATTAAGGACGCATTAGTAGATTGTCCTGGACACCTGGTCATCTAAGCTTCCTATAGACCGAAAGCCCTTTATTATTCTGCCTTGATATGAGTTTATTAGGAACTGTGGGCATTTTTGGAATTAAGTGTTTAGGAGGAAAATTTATTGGTTTATTTTTTTTTCTTTTCTAAGAGTTTTGACATAAAACTTATAAGAAATAATTGCTTTGTGGGCTGAACAAGTAAAATTTTGTCCTACATCTGAAGTTGAACAGGTTGATAAAATCTCCGTTGCTTCTTAGAATGCTATGTCTACTTCACGTTTTTACTTCTCATTGTGCTTATGGTTGCTGTAATATAAGAGGTAACAAGCTATTATTCAGCTCTGTATTATACATGTAAATATTTACACACCCAGGGAATAAGTCACTAAAGAATACAACATTATAGTGGCTGCATGATTTTTAGCAATTGCCATTTTGCATTTTTAATTTTTATTCTGGGACAATTTTCTCCTCCATTTTCAATGTTTTATCTTGTTTTAAAAAAAAAAAAAAAAAAAAAAAAAAAAAGATTTAGTATAGTTCTCCATAGTAATGTTGGTTAAAAATGTTGTAACAATCAAATTACTTTTTGGAATAGAAAAGTCAGATAGAATGCAGCTTCATTTAAGTTATGACTAAGCTATTTTGCTGGAGCTAGAAGGTTCACAAAATCTGCAGTTGCTCTGGGGTTTGAAACAAAGAAAAAATATTACTTTTTAAATGTTCAGTCAAAAATATAAGCAAATATATAGTCTTAACCAAAGAGAAATTGTACTGTGTTTTACAGATATGGTCTTTCTTTCTCTCCATACAGAAACGTTTTCTTAACAAAAGCTGTTTTTTCTGTAGTCCTATTTGTTTAATGATGCTATGAATGCTGTTGACTGGTATAATACAGTTTAATTGGGATCATTGCTTGTAGCATGATGTAGTGTTTCAGTGCCAAGAGTGTCACTTCTATTATATTCTATCAAAAATCATGGTCAGAACATTCCTTAGAATAGAAGCTTGATCAGCAGAAAGTGTACCCTATTGAAGCCACTATTTATGTTTAGCATTCATTATTTTTATCTTTCACTCCCTATTTCTCTATGTCTGCTTTTCTCCCATGTTCTCTATTCTCTCTATAATTTGTTTTTCATCTTGTTTTTCACAGTTTCTCCAAAATGCAAGTAAAGCTTATTAAGTCAGGGCATCAGATCCAGTCCTTTCATAACTTTGGTGACATCAAACAAATTTTGATTCATAGTATTTGATCTGATAACACATGAGATAATACTTAACAGTTGGACCAGATGTTCTTGGAGTTCTTTTCCAACCTTAATGATTATATAATTCTATGATAATATCATCCATCTCTGGTATGTAACCATATAATATTTCTTTCTTCTTGTTATATAAATCAGATGCTCACAAATCAGGATGGGTATACAAAGGACGTTCTCTAAAACAGAAGATAAAGGACAAAATAGAATTCAGAGTTTCAGGTTTTTTAGTAAAGCAGAAGTTAACCAGATGTTCTTGTTGGTACAAGCAAGGATTATGTGGCTTCAGATTTTTCTCATACTGTATTATTAAAAAGAAGTGTTAGAAGTAGGACAATGTTAAACAAAATTTACATCTTGTGGTAAATTTCAACACTTTCAAATTTGTTGCGAATGAATACAGTTGCATTTTTCACAACTTTTAGAAGGAAAGCAACTTCTCTATAATATCAAAACAAACATCAAAATCTTTATTTTAAAATTATTAAAAAAAAAATCTGTAAGATAAAACAGGCAAAAATTAAATGGCCAAAATGCAACTCATCTATGTATCATCGGGAAACCACCTAAACAAAACTTCTGTCTAAATATTCTATTTCAACATGTGTTGAAAATTGCAGTATAGTCCTTTAAACATGATGTTTTTTCCTCCAACATTATGCACTGAAACTATGTCCAGACTGGACTCTTGGTACCCTATTCTGTGTTTTAATTTCTGTAATCTTTGGCCATTAATGTAATTACTATTGATTCACATGTAATGGTAAAAGTGATCATTACCCAAGCACCCAAGTGATCATTACCCAAGCATTACCCAAAAGTGATCATTACCCAAGCACTAACTTTGAACTAGGTACATAGTCTTGAAAATTTTAGAAATTATAATATAATGCATTGAAATCATAGTGATTCTTTAATCATCTAGGAATGTCCAGAAGATTCATAGAGCTGAGGACTACAGTTCATAAACATGACAACTATTTTTATAAAAATAAGTATTTTAATTCGAGTTAGCTTTCTTAGTTGTATGCAGTTTAATCATGTTTTTAATAAATAGATACCCTAATGAAAAATTGTTTTAAGCACATTTTTCTCTTTTTAGGAACCTCTGAAGTTTCCCTTTCAAATGTGTAAAATTTTAATCTACATTTAGACCAATAGACTTTAAGTTTCACTATTTAATCTGAAAAAAAAAAAGCTAATAAAGCTAATTCATATTAATAGAACATTAATCTATATGGTGAACACTTGTCTTTGGTAGTAATTGCTATTTAGGTTTATAAAGCATTCATTAAATGTCTTGCTAAATTACAAAGATCATATTAGCCATTAAATGGATGTTTTTTAAAGTGAAGTAAAATTATTTCAGATTATAAGTAACTAGGTTTATAAAGCCGTCATTATATGTCTATTACAACCATTAAATTTAAGTGTTCTATAATTAGAGAAGAGCCAGAATTTTAATTACATATTTGCAAACTGCTAGTTAGAACTTCTAAAAACAGTAATCATTTTGGAGCCACTGTAGAAGAGAATTTGTATTTTCTGCAGATTTTACTTTTGGAAGGATTTTTAAAATAATATCTTGTCCTACTGTGATCAATTATAGGGGACAGAAATAAGAAGGCATCTTATATAGTTCCTTAAATATATTTCTAATTAAAAAAAAAAAAAAAAAAAAAGAGCTATGCTTATAGAGTTAAGATAAAAAGTTATGAGCAATTGTTTCTTTTGTCTGTTAAAATTGAATCTGAATGGGAACTGTTGGGTCCGAATACTGACAAGGGTAGTACTTTTACCTCTGGATCACCAGCTGCAAACAGGCAAGAAGAATAATTTTGGCTTAAATCTAGTTGTTATGTAACTGCACAAATTAGAAAAAAATAATATATGTATATAATTGTAATATATATATATAATTGTAGTGGCTCTATGATACTGAGTATCACTGGAAATGCTAAAAACCTTTTTCTCCAATTTTGGAAAATGTAAACAGGGTTCACCTCCTCAGGTATGGAAACAGTGCTTTTGAGAACACCAACACTGTTCAAGTCTGTTCTGTTCTGTTTCACCCATTTTCAGTGGTCATACCTCCAATTCACAACTGTTGAAACGCACAGAATTTAAAATGTTTTTCCAACTTTGAAAAAGATTTTTTTTCATCTAATATCTTAACTTAATATACATATGGGTATATATGTATATATATATTTATATCTTTGACTTCTTTTATGTAAACACAAAACAGGTCTCCCAAAGCCAAGGAAATATGTACAAAGCCCAGTAGTCTCTCATTGCTTTCAGAAACATGACTTTGACCTCAGTGATATATCAGATTATATTTTCCAGGATGGGCATGTAGAATCAGAAAGAGATGATCTTAGTGTGATATGATCTTCCATGTGTATGACCTGCTTCTGTTGATGTTTCTTTGAAATTTGCTAATTGTTTACTGATGTTCCTATCTTCTCTTCAATATGGGCTCAAAGAAAAAGCAAAATATTTGCTAGAGTAGTAGCATATTAGAAATTGAATAATTTCACGAAGAGTTGACCTTTCTTTCGCACTCATTACTGCTCCCTATTCTACTGCACTCATTTCCTTTCCATTACCCTCAGACTGAGGCTGGCAAAATTACGTTTTCTCTGTTCAGTTCTGTCATGCTTTATTTTCTATCTAGTCTTGCATCAAATACACTATGTTAGTGTCTACATGCCCCCAACTGTGAATTAAATGATGTGACTAACATCGCTAAAGGCCGTTTTCTATTAAATTCCTATATTTGTTTTCTTTTGTAATTCTGATTGGTTGATTTTAATAGATATTTCCCACAAAGAGATTTAGCTTGCTAGCAACTTTATCGAGTATACAATATATATCAGTATGTTGTTCTAGTCTGAAGTCCATCTAATATTGCAAGATGGGGGAAAGAAATGGGAGCTCCTTTTTGGAAAATAATAATAATAATAATAATTGAGACTAAATATTAATTTTGTCCAGACATCCAAGTGACCTGAAAACTGATTGTATTTCATTCTCCTCTGAGCAGAGGATCTTCATTTGTGAGCTCTGCCCAAGCAGTTCTCCAGCTTTTGCTACCAGGGATCAGTTCCCTGGTTCAGTTCAGTCTCACAGATCTGTTTGCAGGAAATGCATCCCAAATAACAATCTTTTGTTTTGGTCTTTAGTGCAAATTGATCTATCTATCTATCTATCTATCTATCTATCTATCTATCTATTTATTTATGTTATTAGCTCCCTTATTTATCCTGGTAAGCGAGAGAGGTATTATTAAAGAGTGCAAGAATCTAGGAAAAGGGATAAGACAACATAAGATGACAAAATGGCCAAACTGATTAATGACTAAATATGAAAGTGGAAAAGAAATAATAGCAGAGAAATAAATATTTGTAAAATGACCTGATAAGAGGGGAAGCAGAAGATAAAACCAGAACATGGAACAACAGTAAGAAAATATGAAAGAAAAAAAAATAGTAATGCATGAAGTCCATGTAAGAAATATGGGTGAGGGAGAAACTGGTTAGAGAGACAGTCAGGTAGCTTCACCAAAAACTTTTTAACAAGAAGCCTAGCAAAGAGAGTGGATGGACTATAATCCTACAAACTGAAGTAACATCATCACATTCAGGCAGTGTACAGTTTGCCTTCAGAAGTGGTGCAAGGGGATCGCTGTGTTCCAGTAGTAAGACTGATATTACACCTTTATATGGGGTCGTGTATTGCTATAAAAAAAGCAGTTATAAAACCTTAATTTTTCTGCTTTAAAGATTACAAGCTCTGTGCCTGCTGGAGTTGGCATTTAAAAGGAAAATGTGCACAGGCCTTGCCTGGGAGCTGTCTTGCGGGTCTGAGTTGCTTTTTCCTTTGTGCTCAGAACAATTTACAGTTTTATATTACCTTATATATCTCATTCCTGTATTTCAAGGTTGTTCCTCCAATAGCTGAGTTCTTAGGCTTAGTCTGAGTAACAACACTAAAAGAAAATCTTTTGTTTTCTGAATTCCATATTTCAGTCCTGGTTGCTTGATATTTTGAGCACCTACATATTTATTTGACTACAATATCTCAGGTGCACAGGAGTGTTCCAGCTTTATTAACTAGTGAGGTATTAAAAAAGGATCCTTCTTCTGGTATAACTATACCAAATCTTTAGTGTACATTAGTGACTTCATTTTCTCTTTTAAAATTGCTGATAATACTCTATGCGAATGTATGAGTACAAGTAAAGAATTTAGTGCTAGACCAAAATAGCAGTATTGTACTGACAACAACAACTGGATGGCTACGGAAATCAAGAGGTGCAAACAGCCTCATAATCATGACACCAAAAATTGTTGCTATGGAAACTGACTTTCCCAGACCACATCTGGAGATCTTAAAATATTTCATACTATCTTGTTGCTAGATGTTTGCAGTTCTTATACAGTATAAGAACCTACTAACAGCTTTTCAGCCATCTGTGCTATAGGAAAATACAGTGCAAACTATTCAGGAATTGCTTTCCTCTGAGAGTCCAGCAGTATTTTCCCCAAAACCTTGTTTTACTATCTTAAAGATGTTTATGAATGGAAGCATAGCTTTTTTAAAATGTCTTCTTAAATGCAGCAGTGAAGTACAGCCTTGTTACAACCATAATAAACTACAAAGTCTGTGATGTTTTCTTTTAAAATCAGAAATATTGCACACTTGATGAATTGCAAAACTCCATAATTTTTACTTGCATAAGATGGATACCATACTGCATTAAACTATTTGGATGAATTTAGCTCTTACCACATTTACTGTCTCTCAAAAGGCAGTACAATGGAAAACGTAAGAAATGACAGAGGCAGCAGCAGACCATATACAGTGATTACTTTTCTTAGAAGGGATTTGATAGTCAGATTTTGTTCCCTTTAATTTCAGTGCCAGAACTCAGCTTGTGATATTTTTGTTTGTTTGTTTGTTTTCATTTTGTTTGTTTGTTTGTTTTGTTTTGTTTCTTTGTTTGATGTTGTTGTTTTTCTCCACAAAACTTCATAATGCCTCTGGAAATAACAATTTATTGCATATACAAGCCTGCAATGGATGTTGATATCTGGTCTTGGAATACATGGCTATTCATTAGGCTGTAAGTATTACAAGATAGTTATGAGATATATTGTAGTAAAAAAAAATAAGATTTGAGAGAAAATGCCATAAGGTGAAATCTTGGCTTCATTGAAAATAAATCAATGGCAAAATTTCTATTGCCATCAGTGGGACAAAGACTTTGCTGTCCATGTGAGAATTAAAGCAGAATCCGATTTCTCACATTTGTGATAACTCGTATGATTATTATGTTTGGGTTTAATTCTCTGTTATTTCCTCAGGCAAAGCTCCTATTTAAATCTCTTGTCTCTTACAATCAGTAGGATTTTTTTTTTATTATTTTATTTTTTTTTCCTGAGGACAACATTTTGCTAGCACTGCATGATTTGGTTTTTTTTAGTTGTTTATCTTTTGTACATTTTGTTGTTTATCTTGTGGGAGGATAAGGGAGATGTGCAGCTTTTTGAAACTGAGTAAGATGAAAAGGAAAAACAGAAAAGGAGTAAAGATTAAACTGGGTTAATCAAGATTAAATTTGTACTATGGCTGTGGAGTTAGGGCATAGAGGTTCTTTCACTCTTTATTCTTTCTCAAAGAAATTTAACAAAGCCATTACCAAAAGGGCTGATGGAGTGGTCTGCTTTTCCTTGATTTTGTGTGCACCTCAGAGCCATTTTTCCCCATTTCCTTCTTGACTTCATGTCTTACCACGTCCCCAGGTCTGGCATCCTACTCCTAGGCAGCTACATCTCCTGCTGGTGGCTGAGTCAGGGGCTGAATACCCCGTCTGTCCCCACTTATGTTTCACATCTCAGGCCACAGGCACCAAGGAAGATGAAAGATTGCAAGATGTCACCTTTAACAGACTCTTATTGGCTCTCAGATGTCATATCCCTTGCTGTGGTGGAGGGCAGCAGCCTGTTGGAGCTTAAGGGATGCCAACCTCCAAGGAGAAAGGCTGTCCCTGGTACACAGGGTAGCAGCAGCCTTGGCAGAGTGTGTGAGGAGGAGTGGGGAAGGATAGGGCATGTGGTGAGGAAGGTACCTCTGGCCTTTTGCGTTTGCAGGGGTGGGCATTCCCTCCCCACCTGCCTTTGGGAGAGGTTGCTGGTAAGCAGACATCAGGCGTGGGGAAAAATTAAGGTTCAAAACATTTTCTCTAGCACTCAATAGCATTCACCTTTCATTGTTGCAGTGTGTGGGCCCTGAGGCTGGAGGTGGGTTCCAGCTGGGCTCTACATGGCAGAGATGTTACCTGGCCACCCTGAACTCCTGCTCCTTTTCAGGAACCTGTGCTATGGAGTCTCCTGAAAGTCAGAAGGCTTTGGAACTTAACAGGAAAAATATCTATTCCTTGGTAGCTAGTGGAATAATTGAACTGTTCTTGTTACCAATGTATCCAAATTCTAGTATTAGCTCATCTTTATCTGCTGGAGTAAAAATCCACCTATTTATTTATTTTTATGTCTGTGTGGTGGTTTTACCCTGCTAGGCAGCTGAACTCCACCACAACTGCTCTCTCACGCTCTCTCCTGAAATGTAAAGGGTGAGAAAATACAATGAAAAGGCTCAAGGGTTGAGATAAGGACAGAGAGATCACTCATCAATTACTGTCATTGGCAAAACAGACTTAAGCATAGTGAGATTAATATAATTTGTCTATCACTAGCAGACTAGTGAGGAACTAAAAACAAACTAAAAACTACTTCCCCTCATCCACCTTCTTCTACCTTCTCCCCATGAGTAGTGCAGGCTCCACTGCTCCTTCATGGTCACTCTCTGCCCCTGCTCCACGTGGGGTCCCTCCTGATGAGGGACTGATCTTGTGTGGGCTTCTTACAGGCAGCAGCTCTTCAAGAACTGCTCTAACATGGGTCCGTACCATGAGGTCTATCCATCAGCAGCAAACTGCCCCAACATGAGTCCCTCATTGGCACGAGGTCCTTCTAGATCCCCTGCTCCTGTGTGGGCTCCTCCACCATGGGACCCATGAGCTGCAGGGGGACAGCCTGCTCCACCAGGGGCCTCTCTATTGGCTGCAGCAGAACTTCTGCTCCAGCGCCTGGAGCACCTCTTCCCCCTCATTCTTCACTAACCTTGGTGTCTGCATGGCTGTTTGTCACTCCTCTCTCTTAGCTGCTATGGTGCAGCAGTTTTTCTTCTTTCTTCAGTCTATTCTCCCAGAGGCCCAACCAGCATTGCTCCCTGCCAGCAGCAGGTCCCATTTGGAGTTGGCTGGAGCTGGCTCTGAGCTGACATGGGTCAGCTGCTGGGCTCTGCTCACAGAGACCACCTTTGCAGCATCTACCAAAACCTTCCCACTTAAACCCACTTTAAATAAAAATTATTTATACTTAAAGTATAAATAATTGTATGCTAAGATCAAGTGATATTAACTTTCACATGTATTTTAAATATAGACTGAGCTAACGTATCTAACTATAGGCAGTTTTTTAAAAATTCAGGTAGTACTTGCACAATTTGCGTTAACTTCATCTACATCATCTCAAAGAAAGGTACAGCTTTCTTAGTCACTGAATGCTCTCTTACAGACTTAACAAAATATGTATGTTAACACCATTTTGCAACTTGGCTATAACTGAAAGCCACAAAGACAGCTAAAATAGAATTTGTCCTCAAAAAAAAGACATTAAAATTTATTATTATTTCTCCTTTATCTTCATAGTTTATATTTGTACTATTGATTTAAGAAATATTAACAAAAATGTATATCTAACAAAATACTTGAATGCTTTTAAGCCATCTATTAACAGATATTCCAAAAATGACATTATTCCTGTTTTTGGATTTTTTTTCCTGTTGTTTGTCTTTTGGTCAACTTTGCAGCTCATGCCAGAAATATAAGTCTTTATAGCGCAGATTTTACAGATGCTGCCAAAATATGTGTAAGAAGATTTATCTTCACATTTTCTGCATATTTCAGCCATTTAAAGGTTTCACTACTGTACTTCTTAAAGATTAATTTAAATGTACAGTTCAATTGGAGTCAATTCTCCCATGATTAAAAACAAAACAAACAAACAAAAAAGTGCTATTCCTTTTAAAAACAGATTTATCATTTTCTTAAACTCCTAACACTACAAAGATCTTGAAGAACCAGGGAGGAAAAATGGATAAAAGTGAATTAAAAGTGTTTTTTTTTTTTTTTTTTTTTTTTTTTCATGTAGCAAAATTGTTAAGCAAATCTTCCATTACTTGTTTGACTCTGGTCAGAAGAACTGGATCTGGCGTAATGCCATGTGTACCAAGGGGTAGCTGCAGACATTAAAATAAACAGTAAACATTTTTTCACTGTTTGTACACCTCTAGAAGCAACTGGAACAGGGAGATGAGGGAGGGGGAGGCTCAAAAAATGTAGGGAAATAAACTTCACTGTAGTCTCCATATATTTTTCGGCACAAAATGAAACAACTCTTCAATTTTTTTCAGCTTTTATTTTGCTGAAAGAAATTTGAGAATGCTCTTAAAAAGATATATATATATCTTATAAATATATATATCTCATATCTATATAAAAATACAGAGAAAAAACATTTTGTTATCTGAATTTATAACTAAACCGATATACAGGTATGATGCTAAGTTTCTGTACATAATACATCAATTATTTGGGTGGATAAAATATATAGTAGCATTTTATTGAGTGTGTTGGGGAAATGCCAAATAATTGTGTGATATTAAATACAGGGCAATTCCACTGAATTTTATAGAGTATCAATTGTATTTCTGTTAATATGGTCAGTACTATTCTAAAATAGTTGTAAAATTAGCAACTTTGCTTCTTATTAATAGTACTTTTGAGATAGTTTTAATGCTGGAGGCAAAGAACAGGCTGAGAGCTTTGGGTTTTGGCTATTACACACTAACACATCAATGGAAAATATTTACAAAACTCTTTTTCCAGTAAAATAGCTGAATTTCATGCCAAAAACACCTAATGAAGAGAAGAGGGAATAGGACAAGCTAAATAAATAATATGGCTGGTGTTTGATTAAAACAAACAACCATCTATTTAATGATTCAGACTCAACTCTTTAAAGTCAGAATTGCTTCTAACTTTGACATTATGCAAATCACAGACATGAAGTACAACAAATACTTTAAGATATTAGTTATTTACATGACTGATTTTTTTTTTGTATTATTGAATAGACACTTTGTTACATGTTTTTCTTATGCATGTTATTTTATCAGTGTCATTTGAAAAACTTATGTTTTATATGAAACCAATTGATTCTGATACTTATGGATTTTATCTTTTCATTCTTTACTTGATATCAGATGGCATGAAGATATTATTAATTCATTAAAAATAAAAAAATAAAAAGGAAAAAGGACATGTTCCCCATTTGATACACAGTGAAATTGGGGGAAAACTATAGCCTGACAACAGTGTGTAGTGAATTCAGGTGCAAGCCAGGTTGTTCTCAAAGTGTCTTATGGTTTATATATGAGAGAAGAACAGAGGAGAAAACAGAGGTCTAGTTATGACTTCTAAGACTTTTATGGCAAGTAGAGAAAATATGACTCTCCAGATAAATTAATTTTAAAAATATATCAGTTTTTCAGTTGAGAAGTTTCATCTAATATCAGTATATGCTCAGTGCTTCAATACAGTTTTAGCAAGCCAGGCTACAACTTAGGTCTTGATATATAAGAATTAGAATGTCAGGTTGAAGAGAGCCAATAGCCAGAGTACATTTTTTTCCATGACAGTTTAAACGTATTTTAATTCATTAACTAGTTTGCTGATTCCTGTTTCAGTATGGAACAAATATTTGCTAAAAATATATATATATAATAATAATTACAAACCTGAATAAGGACTCCAGTGAATTTTGTAGACCAAATGTTTAGGTCTACCTGTGCTAGAATTTGGAACTGTGTTAAATTATTAAGCACTAGCTTAAAATAAAAAAAAAAATAAAAATAATAATAATAAAAAAAAAAAATCCAAAAGGATTTTCTTCATTGGTCAGGTTGAAGAAGTCAAAAGCCAGCCATTTTTACTCAACTGGAAACACTCTAAAGGTAACACTTTAAAGCGGTTTTTATGTCTCAGAGTCAGCCCAGTGGGAATACTTTTGACATTTATTGAAAACAAACAAATAAACAAACAAATAAAACTCCACTTTTCCTCACCTTCCATCTCCTGCAGGTGACCACTAAAAAGCATAAGCCATTTCTGGTGCCTTGGATATTGTTTCATGCAGTTCACAGGATCAAAAGTGCTCTTCTGGTTGTGAAATTCTGGACACTGAAATGATGCTATATATTTCAGGACATTAAGTTATGTTTCAGTAAAGCCTCATCCTGGAAGTAAATATTCAGAAAGTTGTAGGAGTTAATTCATTAGCATCTGGCTTGCATTTTAGGATGACAGCCACTCCACTGAAATCAGTGGAGTTACTTTGGTATCAAAGATACCAAGGATTAATATGGTGAATCTGTACATGTGACCCTTTATTCCTAGTTGTCTTAATCCTTAAGAGCAAATCTATACAATTCTACACATAAGTAGTCCTGACAGTAGTAGTTCTGATGTCACTGTTGTTCTTGAAACCGGAAGTTATGGTACAAAAAGTGTGATATTTAAGCTTGTTTCTTCCTCTTCTTTAGTACAGCTTTCTTCATTTTTATTGTAAAACAAATAAATAAGCAAAAGATTTATATATTGTTGTATGCAGAACTGCAGAATGTGTTTGAGATTCTCTTTTTCATCTCTGAATTCCATTTTCTTCACACTTAGCTTCTCTCAAGAAATGTGGGTGTTAGACTGTATGTGAATAAACTTCTGATGAGGGAGGTAAGGGAAGACTAAAGGGGCTTGTAGCAGAAAGCTGGCTGATAAATGCATTTAGAGGTGGGATATGAAGGAAAATACTCAGTATGCCAAAGCAAACTGTTTCTGCGGTACCCATTTGACCTATCAAGGAAGGGTGCTTATGTGTTACGAAAGCAAAAATTAAGTTTCTGTGACATCCAGAAAATGAAAAGGCCTCCTGACAGACAAATGATAAAGGGAACTGAAATCTCCAAAAATGGATCCAGTTGCAAGTTGCTGTTTGTGTTATGTGTTTGTGGTTTTTGTTTGTTTGTTTTCTAAATAACTTTTTTCTAAATTCTGGTTCAATGAGCTAAGTTTTAAGATACCTATTTATTTTCTGACCTCAGTTAATTTTATAGAATTTAGCAGTGTTTGCCACTCCAGAAATTCGTTTTCTGTAGCATAACAAGCCTGAAAAACAGGTGACTACAAAGAAAAGTGACTTAATGTATTCTAAATTAATACTCATTTTTTCTAATTCCTATAAAAACAAGTCCTCATACACTCCTGATTTAACTTGAGTGATTTAGCATGACCACACCCATTTGATAAGGATCTGTGATAAACACACCTTGTGTGTTTGGTCTTACCAAATATAAAAATGACCCCAAACTTCTTCCTCACTTTGGGATACAAAAGCATTGATTTCAACATCATTTTCCTCCCAAGGTAGATTCAAGTTACTGACATCTCACCAGATCCATTCACATTGACTTCAGGACACAGAGGGGGAATAGAAGAATAAGCATAAAACCTGAGGAAGGGGCAGATGCCAGTAAGCTTTTGTCCCATAATTTTAACTGTATTATTGTGACTTTTCTCTTTTACTGTTTTCCTGTTTTTTTACTCTTTTTTTTTTTTTTTTTTTTTTTTTTCTCCATGTAATCCTAATTATACATCAAATCTGAACTAATTCTGTGACTAGATTAAGATCACAATTACACTAACAGGAAATTAATGGTTCTGTATAAGACGTTTCATTTCTGTCCATAACAAGACTTTCAGCATAAGAGATGGAATGTTATCAATTTCCTATACAAAAATTATTGACAACAGCTAACTTTAGAAAAAAACTTTGAAGACAAATAGTGAGTTTTCCACCTCTTCAGCAGTTTCAGATCACAACAGGGTGCTTCTCCAGAAGGCAAAGTTTTCAACAGACACAATGTATGAACTAATTAAAAGTAAGTTATTGGGTTCACTACAGATGTGATTCCGTAACATGATAATAAACTGGATATCAGACTGTATGATCCTACTGGTCACATCTGACCTTAAATTCCATTAATGTTATGTGGAAATGGTGTGTGTTTCTTTAATGGGAACTTCTCCATCTGCTTCTGCCACGAACTGCTGTACTCTCCTGGGCGCCTGCAATACAATCAGTTCAGCTTGAGTAACACTTGTGACTGCTGACTGTTCTGGAACTTAATGGCAGCATAAGGCTTTGGGCTTTTTGGGTCCGTAGATTGCATTCTTGCAAGAAGAGTTTTATAATACTTTTAATAGACCTATTGAAGGAAAAAAAAAAAAAAAAAAAAAAAAAAAAAGGAGAGAGAGAGAAGAAAAAAGAGAATCAGATTTAAAAATATTTTAAACTGCATTTTTCTCTAATTCCCTTAGAGATGAGTGTGGTTAAAGGGCAAATATACTGAAATTCCTATGTTTCTAAAAAGCTTATCATTATCACATTCTAATTTATTATTTTATTGGTCAACTATTTTTTTATTGTTAAAAGGTTTAAAAAGTCAGCATGCAAAGCAATGATAAAAAGCTGGCACAAGTTCTTGTAGTGTTTTTTTTTTTTTTTTTTTTTCTTCCTCTGGAGAAATCTTTTCAGACTACTTCTTGGTATTTAGAAAACAGACGGTATTTAAAAAGTTAAACTCTAATTGCAGTGAAGAGTGAATGATGATCAAATTTAAATTAAATTATGTTTGCAGAAGTGTCTCGATATCTTGTTTTTCAAAAGATTATATTTCTTTCTTGTTAAAATCTTAACATTAATCAATGGTGGTTGAATGTGTTCTATTAGTTTTAAACTAGTTTCCAATTCTCCTCAGCTGAAAACAATATGCACTGTGAAAAAAAAGAAATGAGAAAGAAGTTTAATCTGGAAATCATGCATCTACTGTAAGTGTAGTTTTCACATAGTTATAAAATTGCATATAAAATTTGGAGACATCGTTCTGAGATTAGCATCATGATGGTCGTTGTTGACACAGGCTCTTCTATTCCCTTTCTAATGTCAGAGTTGGACAAGAGTAAATCAAGAATTCATGGCGTTCATATAGTCAGTCTAAAAGGAATCTGCTGACAAAACTAATAAGGATAATATCCAAGTTAGTTATGCCGCAATTAATTTTAGTGTTTATAGTAAAACTTTGTAGGTCATACTTTCTGCAGGCTACAATGGGTTGCTTATTTTCCAGAGAATGACACAAAAATTACTACAGGACTAGAGAATATTCCCATTTGTTTCAAAGGTTATCTTCTGTCCATAGCTGTTTTATCATTTCTAAATCATGTGTGATGGATGTTAATATCCAGTCTGTGTAGCCTCTGAATATTTATAGCAGTGGCAATTCTGTGATTTTCTTCTGGAATTTAATTATTTGACTGTCTATTTTGAAAGTTTATAATCTGTTTCATTCTGTTAAATCAAATCTTTTTTTTTTTCTTTAGTTGCTTTTTTTATTATTATTATTATTAATTCTCTTCTGACATTTCAAACAATGTAGGAATATGCTATGTAACTGTAAAGACCAGCAATGGGGAAAAACAGAAAACTGAGCAAATGCTTCTTTTCTCTCATGATATTTAAAGGATGTTTGAAGAGCAGGATATACAGGTCAATTTAATAGGAAGAGGAGAAAAGGTTTGGTCAGGAAATAGAGGCAATATATACCTGAAAACCTTCTGACCAGATAAACAGCTAGAATTGCACATTAGAAGTACTAACAAAATGAAATCTGAGCAAATATGAAAGAAGAGGTTGAAACTGTTAAAATCCTTACTTTTGTGTCCCTTTTTGATGAAACTTCATTTATACACTAAAAAAATGGGAAAGAAGTCTCTTATTCAATTGTAGAATGCATTTCTACAGGTATCTTTGAGTATTCCTGGTTTAAGAAGTAGGTTGCAGAGCTGTGTGGGAATATATACTGTTTAAGATGCCTCACATAGAAATTGTGTGATTTTATAGAAACAGAGTTTTGTGAAGGTTTAAGGACAACTTCCTGCCAACACCTAGTAAAGGGACATAAAGATGTTACAGGATGCTTGTGAGCCCTGCTCCATCTGAATCTAGCAAAACCAGATTTTATTATTATTATTACTATTATTATTATTATTTGTCATGGTTCAAACTTCCTCCCTCATTCTCCTCCTCCCCACTAGGGGAATGAGGGCTGTGGTCAGTCCCTCACAGCTCCTCTCTGCAGCTCCTTCGTCCTCACACTTTTCTCCACTGCAGGTCCTTCTCACAGGCTGCAGGGGCACCTCCTGCCCTCCTCCTCCTCTCCCCTTGGTGTCTGTGCAGGTTTATTACCTGCACACACACACACATCCATATGTGTGTGTATATATATTATATGTGTGTGTATATATATGTACACATATATATGAGAGAGAGAGAGCACGAGCACAGCAGGGGGCAGTGAGGCAGTGAGGGGAATAGCCTTGGGGGAAGATATATGTATATACATTTTCCCTCAGGAGCTGCAATCTTGGCTGCGGGGCCCAGTTGTGCCCTGCAGTGGGGCCGTTGGGACCTGCACGGGGCAGCCCCGGCATTGCCTCATGCAGCAGCCCCCAGACCCGTGCCACTGCCCAGGCACCTGTGCCCTGCACTTGTGTTTGAACTATTCTCACTCTAGCCATGAGAAGATGTAGTATCTCTGCAGAGCTGACTAGAGCAGCAATACAATGCAGCTTCACCTATAGCTCTCAGATGGTGAGTTTATGTTCTTAATTAAATATTCATGAGGGGCTGGGTGGAGTCAAAAATATGAGCAGGTTACCTAAATTTTGGCATAAACAAGGAGTATTTGTGAGGGAACAGCAGCTCTACTGAGTGTTCTGACTCCTGGGACAAGGAAGGAATCTACCTTGCAATTATCTGAGATGTGAGAAATATATTATAGCAATAAAGTAGAAATAATAATGAAGTAGGGGTATTCCAGAACTGCTGAATAATTTATGCTGTTGTTATGAGCACAAAATAATTACTTCTGAAAATATTCAAAAGTTAAGCTGCCCTTAATTTGAAAAATTAAAAGATAGGCTATTACATTGGCATTTGTTTTTACAATGTAAATTTTATCTGTGTTCCCAAACACCATTTTTCAAAAAAAAAAAAAAAAATCTTTAAAAACTTCATTAGGATGCACAACAGGCAAGACTCTATAAAGTAAGTAGCTAGGGAATTAAAACACCTGTGTTGTTCGTCAAATAAAGCTCCTTTTTGTGCACTTGCAGATGTAAAAGTTACTTTGAATGTAGCTGGTACTGGGATTGGAACAAAGAGAAAATAAGTTTTTCCCATGATACTCATTGCCAATTACCTCCCTGATTTGAAGCCAGGTGGGGACTTTTCTGCTCAAAGTATCTATCAGGACAATAACTGCTTTACCTGGTGGGAAGGAAGAGCTGGCCAGAACACCAGCGTAAATCTAGTATGTAGTACCTTCCTGGTGGATGTGAAATAGAACCCCTCTTTCTTCCAGTTGTGACATCATCCGAGTCTTTTGCAGCACTTCTGGGGGAAACATAGGTTATGAGGTCTGCTAAAATCCAGAATGGTTATGAAAATCCATACACTAAAGCCAGAAGAATGCTCTTAGAAGGCCAGGACTGTTTAAAGCTGATACTGAATTTCCATTTGGTTCACAGTTTTGGTTCCTGTGGGAAGTCAAAGGCACAGTAAACTTCTGCTTTAAATTCTGCTTCACTGGAAGCCTGTTTAGGGATCAGACTTGGAGCTTTAATTACAAATACCTTGTTATTATTATTATTTATTTTTCCCTCATTTCTAAAGCTTTAACTCAATGAATAAGGAACATCGCTGTTCACCTTCTCCATAGTGAAGAATGAGTTACTCATAATGAAGCCCTGACCCACTTGTAAGGCATCTCAGTGCTTCCTCCATTTTCATGAGTGCAGCAGTAAGTAGCCCCCTCTAATTTTGTGAACCTTTATCTTAAAAGGGACACATTACCGTCCATGCATTTATGTTGCATAATTGTGCTTTTATTTCAGGAAATCATAGTCTTGAGTCATAAGGCTTAGTATTTTTCAGTAGAAATAGTTGAGATGGTAGAAGATTTTAGGTAGAACTCAGTCTAGTTTGAAAATACAAGATACTCAAAAACATCTTTACAGAACAGTGTTGTTTCTTTTAGTAACTTGTTTTGGCAGAAAGTATAGATCTTTTTAGAAAGAGTATGTACTTTGAAGTCTTCAAATGAGGAAATGAGTACCAGAACAGGCTTTCAGGGAGGAGGGGGGGGGATAGAATTTGGTGAAATATCCCATAAAGCGAGGAAAAGGGCATGTTTTGGTTTTCCTACCTCAGTTGGGTTGGTGTTTTTGCCATAACTGCTTGTAATGTGGGGCAGAAACAATAGCCTGTACCTGAATTATGTTTAGGTAAAGTTGAACCTTAAGAAAAGATTATGCAGAATGGGATGCATAGTCTTTAGCAAGGCATTATGTAATCGTAGTTACCTGTAAAAAATAAATAAATAAGTATTTTCAGTTGCTAATCCTTCAACTTTCCAGAAGAAATTATTTATTGGAGGCAAATATTCTTTGTAGTATAATTTTGGCGTTCCCTTGCTGAAACTCTTCCCTGAAATTGTATTAATTTATATTGATCCAAGAATAATTAGAATCCTAACCCTCATGTTGGTTATTGTTTCATGGGAAAGTGCCATTGTTTTCTGAACAACTATTTTTACCTTAATTTTAGTTCTCTTTTTCAACCTGACAAATGTTTTTTGAGGTAAATGAGAATATTAAGAGAAAATATCTTTTTTTATATCCATTCCTACAAATACCTTAGTTATTTTAAAATACTCAGAACGCTCACCTGAAAATCTTTACTTTAAATTGTTAATACAGCACCCTAGTCTATATAGAGAACTTTGGGAATAAAACTACAGAAAATAGGTACTAGTAATGTGTAGGACAAACAAACGGGAAAAATCTCTGTAGTGGAAGAGATTAAAATGCCTGATTAAAATATTCAGAAATTCATGAATTACTCAGAAGAGTGCTCCAAGAGGCTTGTCTTTAATAAAGTTAATGTCTGTAAGACTAATCAATGTAATTTTCAGGGATGGAATGCACTTGCTTTTTTTTTTTTTTCTTTTTTTTTTTCATTCATAGGGAATGCATCATCATCCAAACAGTTAAGAACAGACTCTGGGTCATGTTTTCTGTAATAGCTAGGTTATTAAAAAAGCAATCAAATAATTTTTTTTAAACATGGACCAGAACAGCAAATTTCTTATTATTGAGTAAGTTGCAAACATTATATATCATTATGGACATAAGTCCTTGTAATATAGTTATCTGCAGTCCTTGAGCAAGCTGTGCAAGTTTTGTATGCTTGCTCTAGATTTCTGTAGAGTATAAACTTTTTTTTTTTTAACCATTACTTTGTCATATGATAAAAAAAATAAAATTATGCACACTTTTTGCTATTTGCAGAGTGCTTTCCATAGTTAGTTCTAATATTTGCTTTACTTTATTCATCTGCTGCAATAAGTCTAGGTATACTGGTCTAACGCCTATTTGCAAAAAAAAAAAAAAAAAAAAAAAATAGTGATGCTGGGGTATTGTAAAACAATCTTCAAATTAAAGCTTTGATTCAGATATTTCTGGGGTAAACCTAGTAGATACATAGAAACACAGGTAAATGGAGAGTAATAGCCTAACAGATCTACTTTAAAAATAAAAAAAATAAAAAAAAAAAAAATAAAGGTACTAAGATGTTTCATGTTTCCTGTTTGGAACTTGCTTTTTTGTGACTTTTTCCAGACATTAGAAGGTTTTGCTTGAATTTATATGAAGCTCAGGGATAATGGACTCTGGCTAGTCCTGTGCTGTTCAGAAAGGTTTTTTTAAGAAACCCGGTATGACTGGTAGTACAAAGCTGCATACATGTTTTGCATGTCTAATACTTTTCACTCTATAAAAAGCTGTCAAGCAAGGACAAAACTTTGTCTTTACATTTCATGAATCTTTTACGGCTTCAGCACTGGAAAATAACAGTCCTATGCAAATGAAACAAAACCAAGCAAAATTAGTTGCTTTAGCTGTTTGCTGAAATCTGACTTAGTTATGCACACATGTACTGTCTGATCAGGCTGTGCCCAGATTCATCTGGAATTTTCTGGCTCCAAATTATATCCTAAAAGTAGATGTTTTAAACCTATGCTCATAAGCAAATCTGAGTTCACATTCAGCACATAGTAGCTTTTCTGCCTCTTGTCATGGTCTGTTGCCCTGTATGCCTTATCAGATGAGTTCCATATGGCCAGGGATTACTCATGTTAAACAGTCTAGAAAAGGTCTGCTGTGTAAGGCTGGAGTCTGGGAACCTTTATTAGGCAGCAGTAAAATTTTATGTTCAGGGTGGTAAAATAATTCAGTTTGCTGCAGTATCTCGTCTTACTTTATTCAGATGTGATTCTAGTCTACTGCAAAATATTCTTGATAACCTAGAGCTGATATTAGAGCCAGTCCTTGAAATTTTATTTCTTCCACTTGAGCTAATAGCAGACTAACCATAACCGAGGCATTCTCTGTGAAGAGAAATCATATGAAAAAGAAATGGTAACTTTCCAACATTTTCTAACTACAATAACTGGGGTATATATCTTTTTATTCAAGTATTTATATTCAAGTATTTTTATGCAGTAACAGCAACAAATTGTATATGTCTACGTACATGCACGTGTTTTCCCTCAAAACTCAAAAGCAAATTTTCTGAAAAGATTCACTTGTATGTAATTCAGAGATGATTTTTCTTCTGCTGCTAAAGTTCCTGGCTGAGATTTCAGTTTCCTGCCTGAGACTTCCAGACAGGAGACTAAGCTGAAGATCATGACAGGCTGTTTCATTCGAGGAATCTCTAGCATGTCTGGCACTTATACACCACTGGTGCTGTGATGTGTGTATATCAGTGTTTCAAGTTGACTGTTACTTTAACACCAATTCAGAAACTACTAGTGTATGCGTTTAGTGAATTGTGCTTTTAAAGTCTTCAGCTCTTGGTGGATTTCTGTAAAATGCTGTTATCAACATTGATACTGTCTTGTATTGTTGAAAAGGGCTGAGACAGAACATTTAAATCTAAAGATACATCTCAGTTACGGTCTAGGTGCATTCTATGTTTGATGTTTCTTTCCATTATTTCCTTTTTTTTTTTTTTTTGAAAAAAAAAAAAGTATCTGTGACTTGTTTGATTTTTGTCCTTGGAATCCATCTCTTCCCTCTCAGTTTTCTGGACTAGATACAACTGGAATTATTGGTGTGGCTTCCCTATAAGCAGGTATGGTTGTAAATCTTATACCAGGGGAGCTAATTAGAATCATTTGAAGTGTGTTCAAGCCAGCCAAGTACTTCAGCTCTTCTGAGTCACAGTAAGATTTGTTTTCCAAGATTTATCACTAAATGGGTATTAATGGCTCCTTGTGCTGCCAAAGCTTGGTCACTTGATGGGCTTAATAGTCTGCTGGAAAGAGCTGTGTGTCTTTCCAAGACCCTGCCCATCAGATAAATGTATTTGTCCATGTATGTCCTTTTCCCAAATTTGAATGATAACATGGAAATGTAAAGAGGGACTGCTGGATGCTGGGCCACCTAATACCTTTCTATAAAGGGATATTTCATTCAGCACTGGAAAGCAATTTATCTTCAAAAATTATGTTCAGATGTCATTTGGTATATGTTGGAGATGAATTAGGCTCACCGCTTCCATAAGTACTCACTATTATAGTCTGAAGCTCTACTACTGGGCAAAAGTAGCTTCAACTTGCCTTGGTTTGCAGATTCCTTCACTCTTTCCCCTTCTGCTATCATCTCACATCACTTTTATTCAAAGTCTTCTTAGATAAGCTATCAGCAGGTACCAGGGCCATGTAGGAAACATGACGGGCTTGTAAATTATGTCTTATCTTGTGTAGATGTACTCTTGTGACACCACAGAGTGCACAGGATAAGACCTTTCTGTTTACCTCAGAGACCAGCAGTTTCTGCTGAAAATATACAAGTGTGAAAAAAAATGAAAGGATTCAAGTACTTTGTAGAAATGTCTCATGCCCAGTTTGAAGTCAGGGAATCTTTCATGTGTCAGGCATGGCAAATCTCTGCTGCCATCACAGCACTCCTACAGTGTATGTCTAATCTTGGGTGACCAGGCTTGGGCTAAATGGATTCTCTCACATCAAAACTAATAACCTGGATTCAGAGGAAAGGCTTGGCAGTTTCCTAATAGTGAGGGATGTGGGGTGTGGGGTCTGTCTTGCAGGGTGGAGGCTGTACTGCAGGGAGGACCCCACTTGGAATGTCCCTTTGGTATTTGCCAGGATGCCGTGGGGAGAAGGCCTTGGGCCGTTAGGGCAGTACAGCACCTCCCTCCACAGCCAGCCCTGTCCTGCTGCCCCAGCGAGGCAAACGGGGTCGGGCTGGGGATGGTGACCCCCCTTTTTTATTTTTTTATTTCTGGAATCAAGAATTGAAATACAAGAATGCATTTTCTTGAAAAACTTTTATTCTCTTCAGATAAATGGTTCACTTTCTTGTATCCAAAAGAAGTCATGTGTCTCTGACAAAAAATGTCTTTGAACTCGGAAGTAGTTTATCTGGAATTTATACTGCAATCTATAGAACCTTGTTTCTATATTCATGTGCAAGGTCTTTATTTTTAAGCTCTATTCTAAGGTTATTTTAAGGTGTTTTCTCATAAGGTGTTGTGATGACTTCATTGCTGTTGGCAAGCAGCAATGTTACAGGAAAGATCACTGTGTCCATACCCATTTATTTACTCATTGGAGATGACCTGTAATGGGAGAAAATCTTTTATTACCTTTTTAAGAATGAATTTGAAAAGGGTGAATCCTCTGCTTCAGTAACTGCAGGTTGGAAGGAAACATCATATATATTTTGGGTCAAAAAAAATATGTACAGTGCTTCTCCAAAAGCTGCTAAGTTCACACATTTAAAACCTCTGTAAATTGTTCCATGTTCTCTAGACAGTGTAAGTGTGATTGTTTCTTCACCCTTCTGTAAAACTAGTGTAAAATCCTTGACTTCAGTGGAATTGCAGTTAATTTGTACAAGTTAATTGAAATTGGAAGCAGTTGTATAGGTATTTGTAAGTATTAGTAATGATGGGATGCATGTTTAATATTTTTTTCTTCAGATAAAGTTCCTTCTTAAAGTGTCACTTTAGGAATCAGTGGAATTTGATGGGCTATACAAAATTGATTTGCCATGGTGTTTACATTACAAGGATTTATTGTTATTATACAATAGTACTAACTACAATATATTGTAATGCATATTAGTTTTGGTATTAGTGTGTTGTTTTTTTTCTTAAACATTAAAATAGATTTTTATTATTATTATTATTTTGCCAGCAAGTGCATCACTCTGCCATAGCAATAATAAAATTTAGGACAGGTTATGATATTTCAGAAAGTTTTATAAATCTGAAATAATTCTATTTGAGTTGATGGAATTATCTGAGGTTAACAGAAATTTAAATATTGATTTGCTCTAAATTTAAAACAATGAAGCTGAGATTATTCTAATTTCAATGAGTATGATGCTTGCTTTAGTCAGGTGTGCAATGTATTTTGGTGATTGATATATTTATACTTAAAATTGCTATAAAAAGTCCACATATACCTAGTGGAATCTTAAATTTCTTTCTAGGCTAAGATATATCAGTTAAGATTTTCTTAGAAAATATTTACATAGACTTTGCTAGCAGAGCACAAGACTACTTTTTTTCGTGCTTCAAGCTGGTGAAAACACATGGTGTAGAACCAGAGTAAATATACCTAGCATTTATATGGGCTTATTAGCTCAGGTGTAGTTAACACTGATCACATGACCGTAACAATCAGTCACGTCACAAAGCAGACAAGGATAAGTGACCTGTTCAATGCATGGCAAACAGAGACCAGATCTAGGAAAGCTTAAATCCCCGCATCGAGTTATTATATCAAGTATTAAAATGAACCATATACAGCCCCATGACAACTTTGCTTTTTGATTTTCAGCATCAGATACTTCAGAGTGTTACACTGAGCTCTAGTTAAACCAAAGGCATCTACTTAGCTTTTATTTCTGTATATCTCCCTAGCAATTTCAGTTGGCTCAGAACTCACTTGTGTTGGAAAACAGTTTACTTCTAGAGTGGCTTACAGCATTCAGAATATCTCATACAACTGAAAGCTGATCAGACACAGCAATGATCACTGAAATTTTTTTGCAGACTCTCTGTAAACTGATTGCAAACACATTTTATCTCTCTTTTTTCCAGAAAACAAACTGTTCTGAGCTACTGAGGGACTGTTATATTCTTTTTTTTTTTTTTTTCCAACAAAGTTAATGCGAATTAGAGATATGCAAGAACTTAAAATAATAACAAAGGGTATTAAATATATATATATATATATATATATAGTCAGCTACTACTGGAAGGCCTGAGTTGCTTCATAAAGATTTTTATTAAATATTTTGGCCTTGAATATTTTCTATACTGTGCTTAGCAACTGGCCAAAATAGACGGTATATGGTCTTGATAGGCTTGATTCATAGTTCAGCACTGTATAAATCTAGGGGCAGTTTGATTAAACTTGATGTCATTTGTGTAGAGCTGGCAAAATGGCAATTAATAGAAGTTATAATTTACCTAGTTAATTTTAAGCACATTGTTTGTTTGTTTTTTTCTTCTCAGAAGCAGTATATTCAGATCAGATTATCATGGTTTTGAAGCATAAATTGTTGTAATACTACTACTGTAAATTATGCTCAATCTTGTAGTTGAATGACAAGTCTAGTTCTTCCAAGTTTGTCTTTTTCTCCCGAGTGACTGTTTAGCTATAGGATAATAAGTACCAGATGTCTTAGTAGCCAGTCTTGAATAAGAAGTGTCAGCTAAGCCCAGCTAAAATCAGTGGTTTAATATCGGTGAATCTTGACATTATAGTCAGGAGTCTGTGTTACTTGTCCTTCTTTTTTCCCCTTCCCTTCCCTGTCTAAAATCTGAAACTTGCATTTGCTTTAAAACTACAAGTCTGAGAAAGTCAGTTGCAACAACAACAGAAACAGGTGTTTTTTTTTTTTGTTTTTTTTTTTTTTGTTTTTTTTAATTTACCTGAATGATATGAACTACATAAACTCTTAGATTTTATGTATTTTAACCTTAAGCTTCTATGTGGGCCTACGTTTTTACTTAAATCTTTTGGGAAAGGTTTGTGTTATAAGTAGTAATCTAGTTTTTAAATAATCTAGTTTGAGTTTTACTTTTTTATTAATGATATAAGTTAATAAATTATTAGAGATATTTATAAGCACATACATTAGTACTCTATCATTCTGTTGTTACTTATATTAAGCCACATACTTATACTTAGTTTCAGAAAGCATTTTTTCTTAAGATTACTTTTTTTGTTGTTGTAGATCAAAAGTCACTTGCAATCTGCAGAGATAATTGGATGTATCAGCAAAAATGTTCTTCCTCTTGTGTCTATGTAATCTCAGAATTACAGAAGCCTGTAACTGATAAAGCAAGGGAAAAAATAATAATAATAATTTTGCTCAGCTCAGAGTTTAGAAAGTGGGGGGTAGGACCTAGAGATGTGTTGTGTCTACTGCCCAAGAAGAATGTGCAGAGTATACTAAGGTTAGCAACTTTTCAACTCTTTGGTTTATTGCTTAAAGCTGTCCTTCCTCAACTTTGCAGTATATCAAACAGATAATCATTATGATATTTTGCACTTAGTATGTTCTATATATGATAAATGCAAATTTCTGCACCTAGGGTGGACTAAACCCTCTGGTAGGGTAAAGTGAGAACTTGATGTAATGGGAAGCTGCTCTAGCTAAAAGTTGAAATCTGGAGGTCCTGATGGATGGTCAACTGAACAGGATTTAGTAGTGCACTCTGACACTGGGCTGTATCAACAGGAACATGGCTGCTAGGTTGAAGGAAGCGATTATTCCCCTTAGTGAGTTCTTGGTAGACCATAACGATATTAATGAGTCCAGTTTTGCTTTGCTCCCCATCCAAATACATGATACTCACCAGCAAACTGGAGCAAGGTCCGGGTGGGCTGCCAGGCTTGCCAGGGTTGGAGCACTTGCCCTGTGAGGACGGGCCCTGTGAGCTAGGCTTGTGTGGGCAGTGGGTGGATGTTTGTAGCCTAACAGCTGCCTGCCCCATAGCATAGCCATGGAGATGTAGCCAAGCTCCTCAGCAGTGCATAGTGGGAGGATGAAATGCATAAATTGAAACAAAGAGGATTCAGAGTGGATATAAGGAGAAAACTTCTCCATGAGGACGGTCAAAACACTGGATCCAGCCATGAAACAGCGAGGTGCAGTCTCCCTCAATGGAGACTTCCAAGATTCAGCTTAAGAAAGCACTGGGCAGCCTGGGCTGAGTTTGAAGTTGGCTTTGCCTTGAACAGAAGGCTGAAATAGAGGTCTAACTGAGCTTCCTGCTAACCTAAATTATTCTGTAATTATGTTATTTTAAAAATGTACAAAATCCTACAGTAGTTTCCTGTGGCAAGCTGTTGCATTAACGTATTTTTCCTCACTCAAATCAGATTAAAATGTTTTTGTTGGTTCTTTACTGACTGGCTTCCAAAAAACACAGGACTAAGTATCTAGAATGAGTTGTATTCTATTATGTGATGTTCATTGTGTTCTTTGGATATTGCAGAGATTGACCTAATTTTCTTAAATCTTAAAACAATCTTAAAGCGTCTGCCCTTTTATAGGCAGAATAATGGCTCAGTACTTAAGAACCACAGCAGCAGTGTTGTTTGTGTTTGTTGTTTTGTTGTTGTTATTTTATTTATATATTTTTAAAATGGAATCTGCTATGATTTAGAACCACATAAATCAATAGAGATAGCTTATGCTGTTTTTCAGTGACCCTTGAGAGTTATAGAACCACGGTGATGAATTGCAGAGGTGTCTTCAGAGAAAAGTGATTAACAAGGTGTTTTTGAAGATCTCTTTATCCAAGTTAAAAATAAAAAAAAAATAAAAAAAAATAAAAAAATAAAATCCTGATCCCAAAGATACCCAAGGGCTTGGAAAAAAAAATCATGTTATGTTTTTGAAATTCATTTTCTCTGACCTTTCTACTTCAGATATGATTAATCACTTGAATTGAATAAGGAATATTTTACCTTGATACCTCACCTTTTATGTTTAAAATATTACAAAGCACTTCATAAAGCTGTAAATTAAATACTAATACTTAACTAAATGTGTAAGTAAATGTATCAGCAGTTGTGCACTCATCTGTGGCTTATGCTCAGCTATGCACTTCAGAATTTCCTTTATTAAGAGGAACACTGGCAATGATTCATGTCCTAAACTTTGAAAGGAGTGCTTCATATTACCACTGGAACAGCATAAATTTTAGAGACAGTCTTTGTCCAAATGTACCTTTGAAAAGTAGAGTATGACTCTACAATTCTGTATGTTTTGGTCACAGAGCAAATGTTTGCACACGCAGCTGTCCATAAGGTTGGACAAAACAGTTGGCACAAGCAGGAAGATACTAAGAACCACGCACTTGCATTATTTTCAGACTATGTTAAAGTTACAAGTGAGTTTTCTCCCTGTAGTCCCAAAGCCTGCCCCCTACAGTAATTTAGGGTTTTAACTATTTAAAGAGACTAGACCTATTAGAGCTGTGACCCAGACGTAACTTACATAAATACATCCTGCTTTGTCATTTTACCTCCAAGGGGAAAAAATATATATATATATATATATATATCTTTGGTTGTTGTTTTTTTTTTTGTTTGTTTGTTTTTTCCTCCATAGAGTATAAAGTGAAACCAGAATAACTAATTTCAAACTTCATGCTTTAAGTTAATTGGGACAATGGACAATGATTGACTAGATATAGATACAAAGCTTGCTGATGAAATTGTTGTTAGTAGGCATTGTGGCCTAGTCACATCCTCTTTTGTATCTCATATGATGGTAAGGTTGTAAGACCCATTACAATCTCGAGAAGATACCTGCAGTGAATGCCCTGTTTTTTGTTGTTGTTTGTTTGTTTTGTTATTCTCATCATCCTTTCCAGTGTACTCCTTGACATGACCCATTGAGATGAATTTGGGAACCTAGAAGATTCCTCCTCCTCTGTCTCTTGTACTTCTGTGGTGGTGGTCTCCAGGGTCCAGTTTCCTCCTACTCCAGCTCAGTTCCCTGGTCTCTCCAGTAGCAAGGCTGAGCCTCATATTCCTGAGAGGCAGATTAGAGAATGGTTTGGGTTGGAAGGGACCTTTAAAGGTCATCTAATTCCAACTATATATATAAAATTCCAACTATAAATATAAAATTCCAACTATATATATAAAATATATATATATATATATATATATATAAATTATATATATATATAATACATATATATATATAATATATATATAATATGTATATATATATATACATATATATATATAATACATATATATTATGCACACATGTTCTAAGGTGGGCTGAATTTGCTAAACATGGTCTGGTTAGATTGATTTTTCAATACAGTGCTTATAGTATAGTAGTTAGGGAGTTGGGGTTGTTCAACCTGGAGAAGAGGAGGCTCAGGGGCAACCTTATTGCACTCTACAGGTACCTTAAAGGAGGCTGTAGCGAGGTGGGGGTTGGTCTATTCTCCCACGTGCCTCTCACCACAGGACGAGGGGGAATGGGCTAAAGTGTGCCAGGGGAGGTTTAGTTTGGATTTTAGGAAGAACTTTTTTAGTGAAAGGGTTAGGCATTGGAATAGGCTGCCCAGGGAAGTGGTTCAGTCACCATCCCTGGAGGTCTTTAAAAGACGTTTAGATGTAGAGCTTAGGGATATGGTTTAGTGGAGGACTTGTTAATGTTAGGTCAGAGGTTGGACTCGGTGATCTTGGAGGTCTCTTCCAACCTAGATGATTCTGTGATTAACAGCACATAAAGTAATGGGAAAACATCTCATGAAACAGTTTTTGAAGACTCAGGGATGCATTCTCCCCTGTTTATTTTCATCCTTATGTAAGTTATATTTTTTATACACAGTTATGTTCTTGTTTGAGGTATATGACTTTTACCTATAGAAGTTGACATGAAAATTATAGACAGTAGATAATTTTATAGTAAATACTGGAGTAGCCAATGGACATTGATCTCTATCTATTTTTCTTACATCTCTACAATCTGCCTTGATTGATCTTTCTTCTATCTACCCAAGCAAAATATTAAATTTACTAGTATCTTTGAGGCCATCCAGGTAAGTCTATCAAAACTTTCAACTCGCATCTGACTTAGGTACAAAGGTTATGTTCAGCCTCAGGCCCACTGTTTTGCCACTGTCTCAGGGCAGAGTGGAGAAAACTGGATGACTGAATCCACACATGCAAACAATGAGAGAAAAAATATTTCAGGGGATACCAAAAGTAGATCGCAGATGAAATCCTCCACGTTATTCCACATGGCTTGGGTTCACAGTGCTACAGTAATAGCAGCTTTACAGCAGCAGGGGAAAATACAAAATAAAATAATAGGAAATGAAAGCACATTCTGCGGAGTAAAATAAGAGTAAATAAAAGTTTAAGAAGTTGCCAGGCCTTTTATTAAAGAAAAATGTTTGAGCAACATTGTAGCTGAGGGAGTCATGGACTCTTCTAGGCATCCTCTGATGGCTGTTTGTACAGAGAGCTGGGTGCAACTTGTTCCCGCCGAATCCAGTTCATCCTTCTCTCCCTGCCAGCAAGGGAGCTACAGCTGTAGCTTGACCTCTGGTTTTGGCTGTGCAAGACCCATCACCTGAGAGGACAGAACACGAATCTTCATGTTGCAAGGTTAATTTTTGAAGCCAAGAATTTTACAAGGTTCTAAAAGGAACTGGAAATTTATATCAGTATTAATGCCATTGTTGCACTTCAAGATTTAAGATGGAAGATTAATCCATAGTTCCCATGGGAGTCATATGCAGACTTCTGAAGCACTTGAGCTACTGTCAGCACCATACACAGAATATAGGGTTCAGTGAACCCTGACTTTGATGCAGTACAACAGTTACATATTCCTAACTCTTCCCTAAGGAATCAAGGTGGCTCACTGTGACCCTTAAAGTGAGTCAGTCTCACTTGTAGATTATATCCTGGTCTGAAACCATCCCATATAATTAATGAGATTACTACGGGGCAACAATTAAGTGTCTTTTTGCATGCTTGGATTGCAGAAGCATGACAGAACAGCTCTAGGGGCCTACACTATGGAAAAATAACTCAAGTCTTCAGGCTGGTCAGAGGCTGTTCCACAACCACACAAGTGTTTGGGAGAAGAAGAAACAGAAAATTTACTCTGTAGCTGCAGTAAGTGACTATTTCCAGACCTGACAATAGCATTTTAAAAAAGACATTTTTAGTACAGGCTCAAATGCTTCTGTTTCATTAAAATCACAGTTAGGGCCTGCATGTTTATAAAGCTGCACATTTGAAAGTTGACAGCACTTTGCCCTTAAAAAAAATAAAGAAAGAACTTAGAACAGGTGCAGCATTATAATATTTAGAATGCTATTATGGAAACATGAATAATGTCATTGAGAAGGTTAGCCATCTGCTTTCTGAGTATCTATCAGTAATGCAGCAGCAGCAATGTAAAAGTGATACATAGGGATGTCTGCAATGGTGTGAAGAGAAAGCTTGTGCTTTTTTTGAAGAAAAATATATTGCATTTTCAGTTTATTTTTAAAAGACATGTAGAATATGTATTTTGTAAATATTATAAAGATGAATATAATGTGATGTGTAATTTGCATCCTATTTTATAGAGTTTTAGCACAAGTTCTTGTGAAACATTAAAACTGAAAATCAGCATTTTTGTGCTGTAGGATAATTTTATTGAAATGTGAGTATTTAGAATATATAAAATGTTAGAAGGAGTAGTTTGAAACTCAGACGCTAACTACATATACTTCCAGAGCATCAGCTGTGACACAAGCTCTAAGTTAATGTATGAGACTTAAATTAAGTGTCACCTCATGAAGAAGGGAAACATGAGAGGGCAAGATAACTTCAAAAAGCAGAAGAGTCTATCAGATAGTCAGCACCTACAGAAGCACTGTTCTACTAGATTTATTAACAAGCTTTTTGAAAATGACAAAAATAAAACCTCTTAATGTTGCAAATAACAAGTACATCTATCTTTACAGGGACAAAACATTTGCATTATAGTGCAGAAAATAAAACCTTCCTACAAACTGACAGGAAGCAAGGAAAAGTAAATAACTGCTTAGAGACATGCAGCAGAAAAATAAATTTTAACAAGGTCGGTACAGAATTCATATCTTGCTGTAAACACCACAACAAAATACTGCAGATGCACTGCTGACTGCCAGGGGTACAGCAGTCACAGCTGCCCTAAACACTTATTTACAACATAGAAACTTCTATAAGTGTTTGAGTGATAATGAGGCTCCATTTTTATCAAAGGGATTCAAAACTTATATCAAAGAGAATGTCATTAGGCACTGGAGCAACAGCAGAGGAAACAAGCCAACTGTGAGTGCAGAAGATAGAAATCAGACCACACAAAGCAATTTGGCTTGCTCAGATGGAGTAGAAACACTTCAGGAGGGAAAAGGGCGAAATTCGTTTTAGCTGGCTGATGGAAGTGCTCTGCACACAATCTGACTACAGAGATCAGCTCCTCAAAAGGAGCATTTACCTGTTGTAATGTTACAAGGCAATCAAGAGAGGGATTTTGTCACTTAACATTTTCAGGATCTCATGAGAAATACCAAACTTACCTTCTTCAGGGAGCTGCCCTTGTGAGCAAAGGCAGAGACCTGAGTGCCCAGGAGTGCAATTTGTAGCTCTGCTGTAGACTTGCAGAGTGGATTCAAAGAAAGTTCTTGCAGGACAAGCATATACTTGTCCAGTGCCATGAGGGAAGTGATTCTAGCAGGATCTGACCAGTGCACACGTGCCCTGAGGCTCCATAACAGTGTTGTGAGGGGGAAGGAGGGAGGGCTGGAGGGAGGGGAAATTTTCTTACAAGCCTTCATTATGTAAAGCAAAGAAAAGGCAGTGAAGGGATTGTGTAGTGAACCAAAATGTTATTTTACCTATGCATGATGGAGTTCATTTAAGGTTGATATGAATACAACAATCTAACTCTTCCTTGTTATGGGATGTTTGGCTGTTCAGGTTTAATACTCCTTTAATTCAGCATTTTGTTTGCATATACTCTGTTGGTTCCTTCTCTTTGTTTCTGCTACAGATAAAAAATACCACCAATCTTCTCTAACCGACCGCACTATTGAAGAACGAGGAGGTCAATCATGCTGAAAATTAGACAATATACTTGTAAATAATTAGCTGTCAGATAGCAAAACTACTCCTTGACAGTGCGAATCAAGCAAGGAAATTAATCCACTGTGGTATGCCTTTGCGTTCATAGAATTATATAATGACTTGTGTTTGAAGGGACCTTAAAGATCATCTAACTCCAACACCCCTGCCATAGGCAGGGACACCTCCCACTAGACCAGCTTGCTCAAAGCCCCATCCAACCGGGCCTTGAACACCTCCAGGGATGGGGTATCCACCGCTTCTCTGGGCAGTCTGTTCCAATGCATCACTACAGTGAAGAATTTCCTCCTAATATCTAGTCTAAATCTATCCTCTTAGTTTAAGAACATTCCCCCTTGTCCTGTCATTATCTACACGAGTAAAGAGTCCTTCTCCATCTTTTTTATAAGACCCCTTTAAGTACTGAAAGGTCACAATGAGGTCTTCCTGGACCCTTGTCTTCTCCAGGCTGAACAGCCCCAACTCTCTCAGCCTTTCTTGATACAAGAGGTGCTTCTGCCTCTTGATCATCTTTGTGTCCCTCCTCTGGACCCGCTCTAATAGATCAACATCCTTCTTTTGCTGGGGGGCCCAGACTTGTACGTAGTACTCCAGATGGGACCTCACAAGGGCAGAGCAGAGGGGGACAATGATGTGCCTTGACCAAGAGTGTCTGTGCTCATGTCTGAGATTGCCCTGACCCAGATTCAGAACCTTGCACTTGGACTTGTTGAACTTCATGCAGTTCACATGGGGCCACTTCTCCAGCCTGTGCAGGTCCCTTTGGATGGCATCTCTTCCTTCTGTTGTATCAACCACAACACTCAGCTTGGTGTCATCTGCAAACTTGCTGAGGGTACATTCAATGCTATCTATGCTCAATGCTAATCTATATCATCGATGAAGATATTGAAAAGTACCAGTCCCACGAGAGACCCCTGAAGTACATGACTCATTACTGGCCTCCACCTGGACATAGAACCATTGACCACTACTCTCTGGGTGCAGCCAGATCAAATCTATCACTTTCCAATTTAGACAGCAGGATGTCATATGGGACCGTGTCAAAGTCCTTGTAGAAATCCAAGTAGATGACATCAAATGGTCTTTCTGTGTCGACTGATGCAGTCACTCCACCAGAGAAGGCCACCAGACTGGTCAGGCATGATTTACACTTGGTGAAGCTATGCTGTCTGTCCTGGACCCCCTCCTTGTCCTGCATGTGAATTAAAATTGCCTCCAGGAGCATTTGTTCTGTGATGTTCCCAGGCACAGAAGAGAGGCTCCCCGGTCCGTAGCTCCCCAGATCTTCCTTTCTACCCTTTTTAAAAATGGGAATGGTTTCCCTTTTTCCAGTCACCATAAAAGACCTCAAGCAAGAGTGTCTTACAAATTTTGCTATAAACATCAGCATTCCCCTTCTATACAAAATATTGGATTAAAATTAAGGATTAGGAACACATTATTTAATATGAATGAGAAACTCACAGATTCGTTATTAAGATTCATAAACCCTATCCTTACCATTTCTGTAGTTTATTTCTGTAGTTCCATGGTAGTCAGGCAATCATTTTTAAGGCTGACAGTTAAAAAGTGAGAAAATTTGTGTGAGGCTCTGGACCTGCAGAGGAGTAAACAGTTACAGTAAAAGTATCACAGAGAGCAGCATATACAGTCTACAGGGGGAAAACCACACCAATCCCTAATAACTGATGGAAAGCTTGGGCCGACTCAGGCATCAGTGCCAGTAGAGACTGATGGTTGATTCTGCCTGGGTTTCCTTAGAAATCAGGTCTCACCATACATAGACTAATCAACAAGATTCCTACTTACTGAGATGTGCGAAATGGAATGAAATATACCAAGTTAAGTGAAGTATTTTTTTGTGAAATGTGACTATGCATTTCCTTTTCTTTTTTTTTTTTTTTTTTCCTTAAAAAAAAGTAATAAAAAAAGGAAATTCATTTGATTTCATCATATAAGTAAAATTCTTTATGCATGTTTACAGGTGCTAGTCTCTTTATCTCTGTGGTTTGGGCCATTGATTCAGTTTTAAGTTTAGCTCATTTCTCAATCTAGTTGCATGAAACAAATTGATTGTGATTACACTGCACAGATTTACTTCACAGATTTACTAGTAATGTGCCCATAACTGCCATACTGTCTATAGAAATGAAACGAAGCAAACAGAATATTTTAAATACTGAAATCCCAAATGAGCTAAACCTGGAGTAGATGGGCCTTATGAAATTAAACTTAGGATGGAAATCACTAAACAAAATAGCCACCTCGAGCTACTCCCTCTACAGTCAATCTAAAACGTGATTCACTCTAAGGGAAATGTTTAGAAGAGGTCAGTGTGAACAGTATTTTAAAAGTTCAACTCTCCTGACCGTTTAAGTAGTATTTTTCATTTTTATTACCTAGCAATATGTCAGCCACCTAGTTTCCTGAGAGAAGGGAAGTAGTGAACCTGGGAAAAATATTTAAAGTGAGAGTTCTCATTTAACTATGGCCTCTGACTGACTTTGGTCAGAAAAGTAATTTTGTATGCAAAAGGTATAACAGTCATTGGGTAAGGAGCATTATGCTATACTGTGTATAAGAGAGAAGCCGGTAAGAAATTGAAGTGTAGAAAGCAAAGAAGCTGGAATTGTGGAGAGGCTTTCAAAGGTAAAGATGCAAAGCTTAAAAGTACTGTAATAAGAAAAATCCCATGGGAAAATTTTAAAATTTGGTGAAAATGGAACAAAAAGTCTTAAGTCACAGTATTATGTTTATACTTACCATATTTATTATATACTATTTTTTACGTTTATGCTTATATTTATTATGTTTATATTCATATTGGCAGGGGAGGGGGGAGAATAAGTTTAGGGTGGTTATTGGAATTCCTATCAGAAATTACATTTAAATCCCAGACTGAGTAGGGAGTGTTTTCTGCTTCTTTGGAGAGGAGTTCAAACATAGTGTATTAGTTTATTCTTAAATAAAAATGAAAGAAATCACAGTCTAGTTTTCTCCACTCCATAAATAGTAGCACTATGTACAATTTCTTGCAAAGTAGCAAATTTTGAGTATTTCATAAAAATGAGTCTTTTTATTTCTCTAAAAAAATGCTGAAAGGTAATGGCCCAGTCCTACATTTCCAAAATACTTTAAATTATGGGCTGGGTCCTTCTAGATGATTATTCTTGAGACTACTGTTGTAAGGTATGCTTTTACCTCTAGCAAGACCAGCTTAAGAGCTTTTCACTTCGCAGCCTTCCCTTTCCCGCTGAAATTGATACCCCTATCAGCTAAATCAGTGCAGTTCTCCTTGTGCCACTTTCTACACACAAACTTCTCACTCGTTTTACTGAGTATTATCTAGTGTACATCAAACTAACTGGGAAAACACAGTGTTTGGAAAAAAATGGTTAGAAGTCTTTTAAATAAAATTCGCCACCAGAGAAACATTCACAACAAATTTCAGCCAACATTTCTCCTGTGCACCCAGAGTTCCCATTGACTCTGAGAGTAGTTGGTTTGTTGATGATTAACTAGTGTGGTGTCAAAAGAAGGGACGGGTATCTTGTGTTTTTTTTTTTTTTTTTTTTTTTTGTTAAGTAACTTCAAGGGGCGTGCATTCCAAAGGTGCTGTAAGATATGTGTCAAAGGCAGTTATATATTTTTCTGGAAAAAAGTCATGGTATTTAGATTGTTTTGGTTTGTTTCTTAAAATGGAACACATATGATCTTAGAAATTACAGATATTTGTTTTTTATTTTGAAAATGAAATGTTTTTTCCCCTCTACCTCAGCCTGTGAACTGAAAAATCACTTTTCATGTTACTTATATCCAGATGTGATTGACTGTTCATGAATCCTTTCTACATATAGAGAACTAGATAGTTAAAGGGCAGCATAGAACAACAGTGTATGTTAGAAAAGAAAAACATATACATTGTTGTATATCCATGCCTGTTTTAAAATTAGTCCATTTTATCTGCTTCATTACATGTATTTTGCTTAGCAGATAATTGTTCAACTGTCTGAACACAGTCACACTTGTTATTAACACAATTTAAATTGGAATTAACCTTGTTCCAGCCCATAGTCTTTTATAAAGAATGATCTTCATGTCTACAGACTAATTGCACTGAGAAAGTTCACTGCAAAGACATAATTAATAGTCCATAATGTTTGGGAAGGTGACATTTCCTACTTTCTTTGAACTCTCAGTTTGGTATTTGAAAGCCAGTATGAGGTACCAAATCTAGGATATTTACTCTGGAGTGGTGTCTAGTTGGTAGTTAACTGAAACTGCTTCCTTTCCCTTAACAGTAATAAAACCGGAAGGACTAATTACCCCTTTTTATAGGTGCAATTTGAACTTAAAACTCTAGAGAGGGCATGAGTAGTAAACTACTGTTATAGACGATTTCACCATCTGCACCTTAAATTGTGACTATGGAAATAGCAAAGGAATATACACAGATTTTAGCACAGAAATAACCAAAGCATTTTTTCTTTTTTTTTTTTTTTTTTGTAGGGCAAATTGTTGGGAGAAGGCAGTAATTTGGTAGCGTTTTCAGATTCGCTTTAGGATCACTTCCTTTAAATAAATACATATTCAATTTAATCTATCATTAGTACTTAATTGAAACTCATTCATTTAAAGATGATGATGTATTGATATTATTTTTTTTAGTTTAATGAACCTCAATGCGTTAATATATTTTTTGCTCCATCCCATCTGAAGACAGAAGCCTTATGAGTTTCCTCTAGCAAAAAATGGCAACCATCACTTTTTTTTAGATCTAACAGAACTTATTACTGCATTTTTTTTTTTGCTATGAATAGGCAAGATTTGTTAACTTCAGTATAATCCCTTAGGCTTAATGTTTTTTATCACCGTTACTTTACTGTTGTGAATTTCTGTGTGCTTATGTATTTCCATAGTCCTTTACATAAAGGAGAAACTATTAAATTTGCGTATGTTTTTTATAGATCTATCATTTTGCTAGGCTGGAGATGTCAGAACAAATCTCACATTTTGTGAATGTCAGATGAAGAGTTTTCTGCTTTCACCCTCTTACCACTCTTTCTCACACTGCCTTGCCGATTTTGGATGGGGTGAACTTCTCTGTATTCATTATTTTCAAAACAATTTCTAGCTCTCACTCGTAGATTTAGTTGTGCCTTTTGGATGCATAATGCTGCCCAGGGATTAGCCACCTCATAAGCACTGCCTGAAGCAGTGCATGCTTTGACACCACACACTGTGGTTTTGGTCTCCTGGCTGTATAGCAGAAATGTGAATTGTGTTAGCACACAGAACTGTCTGTCCTGAATTGGTGGTGCTTAAAAAGCAGCATATCTTCACACGGTATTTTTCCTCTTCAGTTACTTTTTTTCCTGTTTTTCTCATTTCAGCTTAAATAAAACGACAACCCAGAACTGTACCAAAAGAGAAAAGTCAGATTTTGTCACCATTTCTTGTGATATAAACTGTTGGAAATTTAGACTTGTTTTGTTTTTGTTTTGGGAGGAAAAAGGAAAAAAAAAAAAAAAAAAAAAAAAAAAAGGCAAGTAATAGTTGTAATGTCTTAGAGGATAAAAAAGAAATGTATAATAACAGTACCCCACAATGGCAAAGGAGCTCCACTTTGTTCTCAAAGTGTGTGGCTGGTACTATTTTTGCCATCTACAGACTTAAAGCATAGTCTAAGAAATTCTTCTGATTGCATGATTTCTCTCAAGAATTAATGGAAATGCAGTTAAGTTTTATGAGGATTTTAACCTTGGTAAGTATTAGCTTGCAAACTGAAACACAGACTTGCTTTTTGAGATACGTACAAACAAAATATTTAAAACTTTTTTTTTTTTTTTTTTTTTTTTTTTCCAGAAAGAAAATAGGTTTACTGATAGTGCAGGATAAACTTCAGAATAGACAAAATGCAACTTGATTCTGAACTATTTCTGCAAAGCAGTTTGGTGATTTCTGTGAGAGAGAATTTCATGAAGTTATACGTCTAAACTTCTAGTTCTTGCTGTCAATGTAGTTGGCTCCATCATGAATCTCTTTAATGCATATTGAAATTTTTATGTAGTCTTATATATATTATATATATATTTTATATAAAAGCCACATAGATATAATGTTAGATGGTTCGAAAAACATGACAATTGTGAATTTGTCTAGAACTCCTCAAGTACATACCTGAGGATTCATTTTTTTCTTTTGGAAAAAAAAAAAAAAAAAAAAATCTCACTTTCCTGAGTCAAGTGATCTCTCAAATGCAAATGTAAAGTCCATTTTGTACTTTGGTGTTTGAATCTCTAGACCAGTCAGCCTAAATACACGGTGTCTTAAAACTCCATGTAGTGACCATAATGTACAAACATATATCAAAGAATCTGTAAAAAACAGAAGAAAAAAAAAATCCTCAATGAACTTTCAGAATGCTTGAGGAACTTCTTAGGGTAATCTAGTTTTAGTACATATCTTTAGATTTATTTCTTTAACTTACTTTGGTTTTGCTTTGTTAAACATAAAATGCACTATAGCAGTAAACGTGTCATTTTGTTTACAAGAATTTATTATAGACCCATTAATCCATTATTTGTGACGTTATTATGATCAATAAGGTCTGACATTATCTGAGTGGGGACAACTGTGCTGTCTCAAAATTTATTAGAGGACAGACCATCTAAGAATAACATAGGTTTGTGAACAGTAAAACCAGATTACAACAGGAAGTCTTGGAAAAATTGTGTGAATTATCTGGGACTTGACTATGGAGGAATCTTTTTCAGTTAATAAGCACCATTCTTTTTAAATTTGTTTGAAAGATATCAAATGTGAAATTTGGAATTGGCCCCATTTTTCAGCTGGACAATCTACAAAAAAAATGTAAGAAATATTTTTCTAGTGGATTTTAAAAAACATCACAGACGTCCCTAAATCAGAAGGCAAAATTTTGTTAAATTCAGAAAGGAAATAACTGACAAAATGTCACTCCCTAAATCATTATATTTCATCAGAATTTGACAGAACTAGGGACAGTAAATGATGGCAAAAAACATGGCACTGGGCCTAAAATACTAGAGATGGTAAATTTTTCCAGGCCCAGTAACGTTCTTTTTTCTTTTCTGTTGCATGTCCAGATGTTCCAGTTGATTTCTAACACCTGCCCCAGGACAAAGATGGATTTCAGACGATTTACATTTCCTCAGAGCATTCTGCATGCCAGTACTGTTAGCTGATGCTTCCTGCCATGAACCATAGTTTTAATCTCAGGAAGTAGGAAAAGAAAGTAGAGATGGAAGACAAAGAGCAGTTTGTCAGAAACTTTGGCCTGAACTGTGTTTTTGTCCTCACACACACAAAATCTGGGTACTGAGAAGATTCTCTTGTGCAGGCTTTCAAAACATCACGGAAGGAGATTTAGGAGCCTGTTGAGTATAATTCTCTACTTTTCTGAATGTTTATTTTGAGATTTTGAGTCTGAGAGCAAGAATGAATTGAAATTGCAGCAGTCTTGGCTGGACATTGGATTTATGTGTGAGAGAACATAAGATTCCCCTTAGTCAAACACCGACTCAGTAGCATAGCTCCAGCTCACACCGTCATCTCTACAGTATCTCATTTGACTAACCATCATTGAGCTGGCTCAGTGGGAAGACTTCACCTCTACAAATCCATTGTCAGTGGCCAGAGATGGTGAGAAGGCAACGATCCATTACAAAAGCTGTTTCTGAGAACTGCCTGGCTTGTCCTGTCAGAGGTCAAGGAGGTCATAGATGGCAGAGGTGTCATAGATGTCTGTGGTAGAGGAGCGGTACCCTGGGACTTTCAGTGGAGGAACTGGAAGAGAGCACCTAGGACAGACACAGGAAGGGATCACTGGGATATTTGGAGAGGAAGGATCAGCTGAGAAAGTGGAAAGTAAAAAATATGACCTTCCTAGTAAAGGCCCAGATACCTTTATATGATGAGAGGGAAGTAGAACATATTTTCAAAAATCAAGGAGCACACAGTAAGTGAACAGGATTGTTTGAAAAGCAGTTAATCAGAAATTCTAGAGAAATTATCTTGTTTAAATAAAACTTTGGAACCTTAGATTCTAATCCCAAATGACCAGGGTGACTATAAGGTGGATATAGTTTATTACCCCATTTTTAATGTGTACTTCAGATTAAGTAGGATTAAGTAAGATTAAGTAAAATTAAAAAGATTTTTAAGGGACAAAAAAGATATATATTTTTTTTCCTCTACATGAAAAGACATGTTTTCAACAAACTTTCTAGTTAGTGCTATAAATAGTTTAGTGTTATAAATATTTTAGCAGGCAGTGACAGTATTGGCAAGCATGCTACCAGACATCTGATTATATACATCTTCCTGGAGAAAGCTAGATCATCTCAACTGAAATTATGGACAGGAAAGTTGTTGCCTAAATTACTTCCCTAATTGAAATTGTGCTTGAAGTTGTTAAAATGATGTATTTTGATTTTTTCTCTAAACATATTCATTTTTTTGTTTCAGAGAACATCTGAAACCAAAGTTTTGTGAAGTGTACATACTGAAATATATCAATAATTTGAATGCCTTACAAATAAATACAGAAATGTGTTTTTTCCATATTCTGTAGTTATCAGAAAAATAAGAGAAATAAATAAATAAATAAATGTTTCAGTTTTCACTCCTGAAAGCGGTGTTTCACCATCCCTGGAGGTCTTTAAAAGACATTTAGATGTAAAGCTTAGTGATATGGTTTAGTGGAGGACTTGTTAGTTTTAGGTCAGAGGTTGGACTAGGTGATCTTGGAGGTCTCTTCCAACCTAGATGATTCTGTGATTCTGTGATGATCACATCAGTGTGTTGAAACCTTGCTTTTTGAAGCATTTAGCATATGTAGACAATAACAACAGTAATAATAATTCTGTAATCATGCTTGCACCTTACTTGCACCACAAGAAATTTTAAACTTGTTGGTAGGTGAATTTGCTGTAGGCTCTGTGTTATAAGAAATAGTGAATAATTGCTCCCTTTTCACCTTTTCTGTACAAATCAGAATTTTGTTTATTTTCATAATACATTTTCTCATCCCTTTTGTAAACTTGAGAATCTCGGTGTATTTTCTTTTTCATTGCACGGAGGCATCTCCTCAATGTTTTTTTTTTTTTTTTTTTTGGACCATTTCTGGTTGTACCATGCCCTTTGAGAGGTAGTAAATTTGGGGGCTGTAGAACTGCCAGTTCTTTTTACCTGTTCAGTTTCTATTACACAATCTATACCACAGTGAATACTTTAGGATTTGTTATTTTCCTTTTCTAATAATTGTGAACTTTCTACTAGCTTCTTCAATTGCGTTGAGCACTAGCCTTTTTTGAAGTAGCTACATAAGGTTAAACTTGTTTTCCAGTTAAAGAAAGAGAATTTTGAAAAAGGTATTTTGGTAGGAAAATGAAGCTTACTTTGTTGTAAAATAAATATATACAAAATTATAATAAGAACTATTATTTATACATAATACTTCTTGCTCTGAAAATCCATGCTGCATATTGGTTGCTAGAAATTTATGGGAGATTTTGATTGCATTTATAGAAATGTAATACTCAGATCAGTACCTAAAGGTTTCTCTGTTTCACTCCACTGACAAGCTGTCCCAGTGGTTTTGCAATCTCATGACTGGGACCCTATTTGTGAAGATACCACTTTCCTTATATTTTCCAGATATATGTATGTTCACATCTGTACACAGATGCCCAAAGATAATGTTCAGAGTCAGATAATGCTTTTTGAAGCCATTATATAAAAAGTTGTAGTATTTTGTACTCTTAAGTGGTTCTGTTTTGGAGAATCATGTTTTTTGTTTGTTTGTTTGTTTGTTTGTTTTTATGATGAAAAAAATATTCCCTTTCTATATTTTTGCCTTTTTATTTTCATTGCCTTCACATGATGACTGGATTATGTATTTGGAAAGCAGTTTTGACTTGTATGAGTTTAATAAATTGAGATTTTAATGTATTAAAAATAATGATAATTGCAGAACTAATTAGTCTAAGACTTCTTTAGATATAGATAAGGCTTTAAAATCTCTGAAAATTTCAAAAATACTAGGAAGAAAGTAAAAAAAAATAAACAAAGAACCTTTTTTTTTATGATAAGGATACACTAAATACCTTAAAAAACTATGCATGTCTTTGGATGAATAACTGATGGATGTGCTTCAGAATGAGTCTCTGTTCCCTTTTGAGGCTGTTATAGTTGATCATAGCTCCAGCCATATCTTGTCTTCTCTCATAAGGGAGAGTGCAAGTAGAACTGCTGTATCTGAGTTTGCTACTGTATTTGGGATTGTGTTTCAAAGCTCCAAAGAGCAGAACACTGTGTGTATAGACTTAAGCAGTTTGCAATGTTTTGAATATATCATTTCCCCATCTTCTTTTTATATCTGCTAATAGGAGAAAGCTTAAAAAATTGTGAAAACAGAATCTGTACATGGAAAGGGATGGTTAAAGGAATGAAGTTAATAGTAGCTAAAGGGAAGAGACAGCTCACTGGTTTGTTTGCTTGCTGCTATTAACTTCATTCCTTTAACAATGATACTGCAAACACAGGACTAAAAAAAAATCCTGCCTGAATTGCTGTTCTGCACACAATCATGTAGAAGGCCCTATCTTTTGGGTAGCAATAATAATCCAATAAACACCCACCATCATCAATCTCTTCCAAGCTAACATGTAGAGATATGCTATCCTGATCCTTAATGAAGCAGGTGATTTTTATGAGCATATGAACACTAGCTAAGTTAGAGAGGGAGTGGGTTGAAAGATCTCAGGTTTCCATGCTGTGGATGATGTCAGAGAGTAGAAAATCTCCTTTCTCCTAAAGCTGTTGCTCTCATGTTGAAGAGAGAAACTTCTACTGATACTGTGAGTGGGGCTTTTTTTGTTTTGTTTTCTTGGGATATATGAAAATATGTATGTTCATCATTAGCTGTAGTGACATTAGGTGTAGCTGTAGTGACATTAAGGTAGCTGCTCTGGACTTCTTTGGTCCAACTCCACAGAGCCCATGTTAGATCATTTCTGATGGATTCTGAGACCAAAGCTTGAGTGTAAGTACAGGCAGTCAAGCTTGCAGATCCCTGGTTACGTTCACAGTCAAACAGTGGGGTCTAGCTTCACAAAGAGTATCTGCAGAGTCATTTTAGTCCTTAACACTGCTTGACACAGGAGCTATCAGTTGCACAGGAGGTGATCCTAGAGTAAAGCTGGAGCCCAGAAATGAAGGTTTAGAAACAGTACACCCCTCTATTTGGCTGCTTTCAGAGTTCTGTCATTCAAGGTGATGCTGGAGTCAGACCAGTAATGTAGAGTAGAGATTTAACTTCTCCCTCTAGTTTCTTTTCTGTTGAACTTACACAGGTAACAGTGAAAGGCAGGTGGGAAAGCTTCAAAACCCTTCGTCTGTGAAATGAATACTGTTTAAATTGCAAAATAGAAGCAAGCCAGCCCCACCACCTGAATTCCGTCCCAAACTCCCGAGTCTTGGGTGAGGGGCTTACCAGTCTAAAAAAGAGGTTAGTTGACCTGGACTTAATGTTTGTTACGAGTGTATGCTTTGGCACTGTGGACCCAGAAGTAAACTTATGTCTAGTGTTTCTGTATTCACCATCTGTCTTTCAGGGCTATATAGGTCTACATTGCCCTGTACAACCACACACCTGACGTTTGTATTCTGGCCTCAAGTAAATACTTGTTTAATGGATGCAGGGGAAAGTCGCTGTAGTGAGGGGTCTCAAAGGTATGACAACAGCATTGGATATTGTATGAACTCCTGGATGTACAGTCCCTTTGTGGTTTCATTAGCATAACTGGAACTGGAACTTACTTTAGTGCTACTCAAATTTGGATTGATTATATAATTGGATGATAATAGTAATGCTTAACACTTGAACAGTACTTTACATGGTCAGAGAATTGTGCAAACATTAACTAAATAATCTTCACAGTGCCCCTGTGAGGTGGTAATTAGAGATGGAAAAGACCCATTACTAGATCATAAAATTCCATTCTCTTGCCAGGGCAGCATACATTCACCCAGCAGAGGACATAGCAGATATTAAACTACTGCTGTGTTTGCTCTTTGCTCCCCTGGTGACTTTATTTAAATCTGGGGCTTCCCTGAGCCTGTAAAGGGACTTTACAAAGTTTTAAGTAACTTGCAACTGAAGTGTTCCTTTTTGATGAAGGTAAAATAGAATTTTACTGTCCTTCTCCTTGCCTACTTCTCAATGTCAGTAGAAAGCAGTATATCTGATTCTCCTCAAAAGGAATAAGAAAAAGATGATGCTGTTTAAAGATGGGTTAGCAATCTCTTGCTTAGAATAAAGAGGTAGGAAAGAATCCTGCCTCTTGAGAGTAAAATCCCCTAATACTGCCTACCTGCTAGCAGTTCAGTGCTGGTGGTACATGGGTTATTTCATCAGTAACCATATGAAATCTCTTTCCATCACCAGATGTTTTGATAAAAGAACCACTCATTGATTATATCCTGTATTTCATCAGGTTTCCAAGGTCGGAAAGCTCACTGGATGTTCAGTACCTGCACAAGCTACAATAATCGATACAAAAATAACCTTCACTGTGATCGGTTTTTGTCTTTTTGCTAGTGTTTTGACTGATGGTTTTCCTAGACAGTTCCTATGCTTTGATTATAATTTTGACAAAACACCTCTTCTGAATATTTTTTGAAGTTGTAACTATAAGTAAGCCCTCAGTGTGTCCGATGCCTCTTTATTTTGTATGCAAAAATGTCTATGCACTGTGTAACTCTTTTTATGAACATGGAAAAATCAAGTCTCAACAACTTGTGCACTAGTTCTGATGCTTGTGGCATTGGGAACAATTGTAGCATATCATTGGGAACAGTGAGGTTGTGCCAAGGGATAGTGTGGTACTCTGAGGACGGCAAGGCTAATGGGAGCATCTATGCCACTCTGGGGAGAGTGGCATCCAAGTGTTCAGGAGCACACTTGGATTGCTTGTATACCAGTGCATGCAGTATGAGGAATGAAAAGGATGAAGTAGAAGTTTTTGACCTTTCCCAGAGCTATGATATCACTGATATTAGTGAGACTTGGTGGGACAAGCCGCATGGCTTTAGTACTGGGATGGAGAGCTGTCGGCTGTTCAGGAGGGACAGGCAGGGCAGGCAAGGGGGAGGGGTTGCAATGTAGGTAAGGAAGAGATCAGACTGTGTGGCCATTGCTGTTAGGGGTGATATGGTAGAGAGCCACTGGGTGAGGATTAAGAGCAAAGCAAGTGTTGTTGTGGGTGTCTTCTATCAACTTCCCATGCGGGATGATGGCACAGGTGAGTTGGGGGAAATCTTGGGGTTGGTTGCCCTTATCTTTATGGGAGACTTCAAATTCCCAGACATAAATTGGGAATATAATACTGCTGTGACAAGTAAGGCTGGGAAATACCTGAAGCGTGTTAAAGATAACTTCCTGCCACAAGCACTGAGTGAGCCAATGAGGACAGAAACCCTCCTGGACCTGTTGTTTGAGAACAGGGAAGGCCTTGTGGGAGACGTGATGGTAGGTGTCTGTCCTGGCCACAGTGATCATGGATTAGGTGAGTTCAAAAATGTTGGTGTAAGGAGAAAAACAGTGAGCAGAGCTGCTGCCATGACCTTGAAGAGAGCAGACTTTAAGCTTCTCGGGGAGCTAGCTAGCAGTGTCCTCTGGGAATCTGATCTAGGAGGTTTAGGGCTCCATGAGAGCTCGTCTCTTTTCAAGAACTGAGTTTTGAAAGCCCGGTAGTGGGTAATCCCACTGTGCCTCAAGCCAAGCAAGAGGGGCAGAAGACTAGCCTGGCTGAACCTGGAACTCTGCCTGGAACTAGAGCTGAAGAAGAAATATGGTAGCAAGTTCTGGCCTTACAGGGAGTAACAAGGTAGTTTTCCTACTACAATGAGCATTGGTGCAGCCTCATCTCAAATATTGCATGCAGTTCTGGGCTTCACAGTATAAAAATGATGCTAAGGTACTTGAAAACATCCAGAGGAGGGCAGCAAATCTGATAAGGCATGTTCTGTGACGAGAGGCTGAGGACACTTGGGTTGTCCAGCAAGGAGAAGAGAAGGCCAAGAGGCGATCTCATGGCTCTCTGAGACTCCCTGAGGAGGGGAACTGTAGAGAGACATGCCAGTCTCTGCTCCCTGATCTTCAATGACAGGACACTAGGGAGTGGCACCAAGTTGCGCGGGGGCGGGTCAGACTAGACATTAAGGAAATTTTATTTACTGTGAGGGTGGTCAAGCAGTGGTCAGGTTTTCTGGAGGGGTGATTGATTCCCCATGCTGGTCAGTGTCCAAGAAACATTTTGACACTACCCTCAATAATACGCTTGAACTTTTGGGTAGCCCTGAAGTGATCAGGCAGTTGGACTAGATGGTCTTCGAAGGTCCATTCCAAGTGAACTGTTCTGTTCTCTTCTGCTCTTAGTGATAGGTATGTTCAGGGTGATGAGATGGTGAAAATCAAAGTACTAACTGTTAAACTGGGGCAGACAAGTTCCTGGACCTGGCTTACCAGATGGTTTGCACAAGAGCCACTAGTGCTCCAGGAGTGGCCTAGGGAATGTCAGTCTGAGCAGAGGATATGGGGGAGAAAGAAGAGTAGCACTTTGGGATGGAGGAGAGGAGGGAAGCAAGCTTGATCCATTCTATCTAGTTTATTTTTTAATAGTGATAGGGAACGTTAATACAAATAAAGGGAAAAATACAGACTTGATATAACTTGCTGGTTGAACAGTCAACAGTGCCGATTCAAAATGGCTTATTTTCTTGGCTCTAGGTGAGAAAGCCGACCTCATACAAACTTTGGCAAATTTACTTAAATCAGTGCTAATTTCTTAATGATATGTATCTATATATATTTAGTATAAAGAGATTTAGATGACAACATTTATCAATTAAATCTGGGTTCGTATGTATCCATAGGAATCTCTTGGACTTTTTGCTTTTTACTGTAAGAAGAAAAAGATTTTTTTTAACTTTAATTAAGATGTACTGTGTACATAAATTTCTCCTCAAGTTTGCTACTTTCAGAATATTAGCTTTTGACCCATATTAGCAAGTCTAAAACTCAAAGCAGCCAGTTGTAGGAGTTCAATGACTAAGGCTCTTGTTTGGTAGTTCACCAGGAAGATCAGTCTTTAAAGTGGGACAAGTGGAAGCTGGAAAATTGGGGGCACATATCTGACATACTGTTGTGCTGATAAGCATGAAAGCTTTAAGTTCCTTCAGTGTATAGTTTTCAAGTAATTTTCATTATAGGATCAACAGAAATCGCTATCTGTGAGTGCAATAGCACTTGTAAACAAAAAGCTTGATTTTTCAGTTACCACAGTTTTGTTGTAATTGTTATCAATATGAAGCATTATTTATTTTCTTCTTCAGTGTAAGAACAAAATCACCTGAACCATTAAAAAACAGAAAAAAAAAATGTATTTGAGTTGTGCTTACAGTCAGATATAGTTACAATAGTATTAGTTTCTATGTTATTGTGAGGTTCTTTTTCCCAAACACATTTGAGACCAAGAGCTAATTTCTATCAGTCAAGTTTTGTTGAATTAATAACTGCAACTATCCTCTACAGGGTGATTACAGACATCTTAGTGCTCTAATTAGTGCTAAATAACTTTAAACCGAATCTAGTTGCATCCTTGGTGTAATTGTGCTTATTTTTAATTTCTTATATTAATTAATAGTTTTAGAGAATGTTGATTAAAATCAAAAAAGGAAAACAGAGAAAACTCTGTGAATGTGAACTAAGCAATCATTCATGAACATTTCAATACTTGTACAAACATTGTAAGGGCAATGAAAAAACAGCTGTTAACTTTAAAGTGGATCAGAAACAACAAAAAAGGTGCTATTGTAGTTTCTTATATTTTTGGATACATCTAGCTTTGAGTTAGCTACAGATAAACATGCTAGATTGAAAAGGGCATTTATGCATTGTTTTTATAAGGAAGAGTAGCCTTGATTTTAGACAGCACTTTGTAAAATGACTAAACAAAATATCTGGAAGCCTTGACTAAAGTTAGAAAACCACTGTTGAAAACGCTATTCATATAGAGCCAGATAGGTGTTGTGGTTTGAAGAACTTAAAATTTCAGTATTTGTTAATCTCAGTCCTTAAAATACACTAGCACAATAGAAAAATCAGTGACAAATTATGAGATACCTTAAATAGCTTTGAAGATCTTTTCTTATCTGCTTGTGATCATTTCAGAATTCACACTTTTAAGCTTTTGCAACTTTAATAAGAATCTTTAAAATAATAAAGCTGGAATTTGAATCATCATCATAACCATTATATCTACAACTCTGGGAAACACCAGATTCATGGCAACAGTGTGTGAGAGATGGCAACTGAAAAAGTAGCAAAACAAAGTGGTGTCATAATTCACCAATAATATCCCTGACAAAACTTTGAGTATAATTCAGTTCACCAAGTTGTTGCTGTGTTGCCATGCGTACTAGACTGCCTTAGCTAAATTTAACATTTTTGGGTGAAGCATTTCCATTGGAGATGCCTTCTTTCTTCAGCATACATAATAATAATAATAATAATAAAAATGAGGTTAGAAACCTCCTTCTTAAACCATTCTAGTGGATATTAGAGGTGGATAGAAGATGGTGATGGTTGTGTCAATGTTTGTATCTTGGAAAAGGAAAGTGCTTGTATTTTATTGCAAGTTTTGAGCTGGCTCATGTGATGATAATAATATGCAGGACAAACCTGGCCATGCATTTGCAGATGTGAAGTCATCCTGTGGGAGTATATCTATACATCAGTGATGTAAGAAATCAGTAACCTGAATAAGTTCTGACAGTCTAGAATAAAGTGATAGTTGTTGGAATTGAACCTTGATACTCTAGCCAATTAGGGCTACCATGATTTAGGAAAGTATAAAATGAATGATACTAAGGTCACAGCTCATTCTTTTGAATTCAGTTTTTACAATGAGGTGGAATTGTCCTATTTAAGGTGTAATTTAAATAGTTTCTTAAGATTGTTTGGTTATTTTCTGTATTTGTAATAGGGCCATCATACCTGATAAATGAATTTAACTGAAGATATATTCTGTGCCTCCTTTTATCAGATTGTAGTTAATTGGAGGTATGCTTGTTATCTACAATAGGAGAAATACAACAGGAGAATAGGGATTGTGGCTCCTCATTTCTGAAAAATTCAAATCCTGGAAAAAAAAAAAAAAAAAAAAAAAAAAAGTATATTTTGACTTTCACACTTCAGATTGTTGCATCTTTTCCATTTTCTGAATGAAAATGGATAGGAATGTGAATAGTTGTGATACTTCCCTAAAATACCTGCACATAACTATGAATGACTGTGAAAAGGATGTTTAGTTTCAATGGATCTATAGAATCTGCTCTGATGGCCTATGCATATAGATTCACAGGGATAACAAAAAACTAAATTTGAGCACATCAGGACTGATAAAATGACTATTGTAATTTATGTATTTATTTTTTTTTGTCTGTATACACTGGAGGACATACATGGGTAGGCAAAAATTTCTGGAGGCTTGCTTAACTTCTCTGTTGGTCAATATTATTTGATATATTTTAATGAATAGTCTGAGGAAAAAAGATTGTCAAGATTCTGAGGGATATATGCAAAATAATTCCATTCTAATAGAATAAAGGAGAATGAGAGTGCTAAAGTAAACCTACAAACAGGAAATCTTCTGCACTAACTGTAATTTTGTTTTCCTTAATGTTTTGGGAGTTTGTTTATAGAATTGCCATTCCCTTCAGTTGTGTAGGACTGTTCAGATGAATAACTACCTTTAAGTATCTGGATGTGATCAGTAGCACACTTCACCTCATGTATAGGTAAATAAACAAAAAAATAATAATAAACAAAACAAAACAAAACAAAAAACCTTCAGGTACTCTATTGCTGTGTTCAGAATAATGCCTCCTTACATTGTATTTAATATCCATTGCCATGGTTGTAAAAATGTTCATTTCTAAAGCTGTTATATATATTAACTGAATGCTCTGTGAAGGATAAAGTTGTTCAGATGCCTAAACTTTGAGTGAGAAATGATGGAAGTTATTAAAGATATCAGAAATCTGACAATTAAAATGGAAAATGTTTTCTTCTCTCCTTAACACAAGTCTTTGACTCTAGTCCAGTATCTTAAACTTTCTCCCTCCCTGTACCATGCAGCATTGTGTTGCAGTGTTGATGAAAATCAAAACAAGTTTGAGTTGATTGGTGAGAAGGGCTACTATATCTCTCTGAGAACACAAAAGTCTGCCATTCTTACAAGAAAAATAAATAAATAAATAAATAAAAATATTTTGGATAAGGTTTCCATTTGAGAAACTGTAATTTATACTCTGTAGATTCAGTTCTGTCTTGTAGGAGTTAATTACTAGTGATCCAGCTCCAGCCTCATTAAAATTTCTCTTTGCTTTGGCTTGTGATCAGTGTTATAACAGTAAATGAGGGCAAATAAGGAATGATTGAAGACAGGGTGTCGTTACAGCATTTTTCTAGCAGCTCAGAAAAATATTTTATTGGCTCATCCATGCAACTGCACTGTCTGCTTTTGGATCATTCAAAAGATATCTCCCTTCCCAAAGAACAACTCTTGAGGAAACTTCCTTTAATGAGGTTTCCCTGCTAGCACTAAATACAGGATTGAACCCAGTGCAGTATATAGCTTGTGATATGGTTTGACAGATAAAATAAATAAATAAATAAATAAATAAATAATAAAAAAATAACAAGTTCACCATCAAAAAAGAAAAAAGTTTTTATGTAATACCTTTAAATTTTCTATCAGTTAGTTATTTGGAATGAGGGAGGCGATATATGTTTGTATAACCTCTGGTTTCTAAATCTTTAATCCTTCTCAGCAGAGTTAACCTTAGAAACTGCTGGTTTTAATTGAAAGCTTACATTCCTCTTCTCTCCTGGGTTATGCCAAAAGCATGAGAGCTGATAAAGTTACTGTGCATGGCAGATGCACACAATAGCTACAACTCTGATTTTGTTGCAGCGTGTAGGATACGGTGCTGCAGGTAATGTAGTTCAATATAGAATTTTCTTCGCTGTGTCTGAGAAGTTACACTTGAAATCACATCTGATAAATTATTATATTTTAGAAAAGTAAACTGTAAAAAAGCATGTAGAATAGGAGGTGACCTGAGCTGAAATTGCATTGCAGAGATGTCAGCATGGTGTAGCAGCTCAAAGTAAGTTATTTCCTGTCAGTATTTATATGTCCCTGCTTTTGTTTCTTGATAGAATTTCTAAAAGTCTCTTCTTTACTGACCTCCAACTGTCAGTAGTGACCACTGACAGTATTTCATTTTATGTTTTTTTTTTTAGTTGTAGCAATAATTGTGAAAACATACATAGATTGAGATGAGGAATGGATATAGTACACAGATTTTTTGAATTCCATTTTGAGTGCTGTGTAAGATAAATTCATAGAAAGCTCCACAGAGGTTTGAGTCTTCCCTGTGGCTTGCCAAATGTATTTTCTGTTCACTCCTGACAACTAAATGCTTCAGCAAAATTCACTCTTGGTTCTGGGGGGGGGGGGGGGGGGAGCAAATGTAAGAATTTGTGCAAGGGTGATTGGAACTAGCTGCAAAGTCATTGTCGGTATTACACGTGCACAGATGTTTTAAGAAAAAAATACCTTGCAGTATGCATATAATTTTTAGCAATTGATGCGGTGGCAACCAGTGAAAGTCAGATGAAATTTTAAAGTATTGTTTCATATGACATTGCATTGACACATATTAAATTTGTGGTAGTGTGATTGTAAACAAGTTTATTCCCCACACAGTACACAAACATGCCTTCATATGTTTTCAGGCAATCATCTGTTGCCTGTTAGATTATTATCATTTTTTTTAACCCTAATAATCTCCCAGCTATCATCTTCTGAGTATCCTAAATTATAGGCAACAAATGAGCAGTAAGAAACATATCCCATTCTCCAGGCCCCTCTTAGCACATTGGCACAACTCTGACCCTAAGCCATGGATTTGAAGTGCTGAATCATTGGCATAGGGTCCTGACTTTTCCTTTTTCAAGCTGGAAAGCACTTGCAAAAAGTAGCCATCTGGCTTTGGCATAGCAGATTGAGACATTCACAACAAAAAGATGGCTGCCAGCTCTGACTCAGCTGTGCAATGTAATTAAAGGTCTCAAGAGTGAGCGAAAACTGTACTATAAAATTTCAAAGCTGAGGATTGGCTCCTGTTTGTTTATGTTAGCAGTTTACTAAAACTCCCACCATAGGTTTGTTTGGTTGTTGGTTCTGCAACATGCAAGACATGCATAATAAACTGAAGACACTACTGCTGATGAAGCTTCTAAGGAAAAAAAAAAAAAAAGAAAGAAAGAAAGAAATAATAATAAAAATAATAATAATAATAATAATAAAAACAGTGCTTAATGAACTAAATCTCATCTGGATTGGTTGAGTTTTTGTCATATGCAGCCTGTGGATTTATTGGGAAGGTTAATACGGGAAAATGGGTCCTTTGTTGGTGGCGGTGGTGGTTTGGTTTTGGCCAGATTACTAATGATCTTTCCAAAATTTCTGTAGTCAGTCAGCAAAACACAAAGTGACTTTTGAATCACTGTACTTGTAAATCTTCACTATGAGGAATAGGATAGTGAAAGCATTTCCAAGTATTAATCAGAATTTACTTTTACTGATGTAACCTAAGTTAAACTGAAGAAAAATTGTAGATGGAACTCCCCTGTGCTGTGGGGTTCCTTTTATTCAACATGAGAATAATTTTAAAACATCCTGATAATATGAGCAGTGATACTATTCCTTTTGGTTCCTCTTTTCCAGTGGAGTGAAGAGCCATTCAGTATTTTAAAAATGTGATAGCTGCCTGGAATTAAAAAAAGAAATTAGATTGAGACCCAGAAGCTTTCCTTATTTTGTTTCCAGCTAAATTCCAACCTTTCATGTCAACAATGGTAATTAACCTAATAACGACTATTCTTTGTATTCTTATTGTGATCCTGAAAGACCCAATTTACCACTGACAGCACTAAAAGGATTCTCCATTTAACTTGTTCTCCCATTCTCCTGATAACTCATTAGTGAGCCCTGGCTTTGCTTAATGCCTGAGACACAAAGAGTAAATTGGTTTGCATAAATCATTCACTACCTTCAAGGGACAATATCTTTTGGCACATTCTGAGTTCGTATTTCCTTGATTTTCTTTTCAATGGATTTAGAGACCAATTTTGCATTTTCTCCACAGGCAGACCCTGTGTCTAATTGGTATAACAAACACTGAATTTATGTTAAAGTAAGGCCGTATTACTAAGCAAAGTGTTCAAATGTAGTCTGTCATGAAATAGAATTGCATCTGTGGGATTCAGAAGTAACTGGAACAACCTGTTTACTGATGCGCTTAGTGTAACAAGCACTAATGATGAAGACTTCTCTAAATGAAACATCATGCTTTTCGTTCTGGATATTATCAGCCACTCAGAAATTCTCTGTGTTTCATATTTCAATATATAGGTGTTTCTAATGAATAAATTTGGTCATTCTTGAATAGTACAGGCTGGTGTTACCTGTTATGTCAAAGACAAAAAATGAAGCCCAATTAAAATAATGGGGAATTCTTAGAAATTGTAATTAATCAAATTAATGTCACACTTTGGAATTTTTTTATCATTGAGCAGAACAGTTAGCTCAAGTCGAATCTGCAAACATACTTGAGTACAAGTTAAAATATTTGCATTAAATACATTTTTATAACATGAAAATCCTGTCAAATTTGCTTTTGTAGTAAATTTTAAGGCTGTATTTCAACTGAAGAAAATAATAAAATACATAATTTTTTTAAAAAATATATATTATTTGATGCATTAGAAATGGTTTTAATGTGGAGGTTATGTATAAACAGTTTGTTTATCTGTCTTATAATCACAGAGGTTCATCATCAGGAAAGAGAATGTGTGGCTGAGGATTGCGTTACCTCACTGACTAATTGCATGTTTTCAAGAAACTGGTATCTCTGAATATTAGACAAGGAAATAGATTTAGACAGAGATAAATCTGCTGATGGTAAGCCACACTGTGCATAATTTTTCAAAAACAAACAAACAAACAAATTCTTATATCCCAAAAGTTACTTGGAAATGTTGTGACAAATGTCATATTTTAAACATAATGTATTCAATAAAGAGTACATATATGTACATTTCATAGAGCTGGAGTCTCTTGGTTTATATCTAATGAACAATGCTAATTTAAACTACTCAGTAAAATTAGTAGCATGAATATTTCATAATTACTAAGTATTCCATTCAGTATTTTATGTGCTGTTTAGATTAATATGTATGAGAAATTCAATTATTTTCCTGTTCTGCTTTCATAGCAGTGTTGCTAAATTCTGTGTGCATTAGACATTGCTACTATTTTGGTCTTTAAAACTCCTATCCTAAATTAGCTGTGGGTACACTATAAAATGAAGCATGTACACAATACAGTGGACTTGGAGATAGTTACTGCTGATGATTGGTCCATGGTGGTTTTCAGTTGCTGAGGTTGTGAAAATAAATAAATAAATAAATAAAATACAGTAGAATAGGCTTTTTCCTGTCATGTTGAGGTAGTCACTCAGCCTGAGTTGCAGTGTTCACATGAATTCTGAAGCTGGTAGAACAAGAAACTCATCTCCACTTGCATGGATGTGGATCATATGAGTAGGGAAGCTAAAAGATATAATTCTGCCCAGTGTAGTTTGGGTTACTGAAGTTTTTCATTCACGTATCTACAGCCATTTTATGTAAGCAGTGTTAAGATTCCATAAGCATTCAAGAAAACAAAGGAAGGAAAGAAAACTTGAAGGAAGGGAACCTAAAGTGACGTGATATAAAGGCTTAAGTGTAAATACCTACTATGGTCAAATATACTGAGGTTCACATACCACTACAGTGACAGCACTACCACTCTAAATGAAAGTAGTAAAACAGTCACAGGATCTCTTAGGGAACAGAAGTAAAAAATGGAGTACAATTTCAGTAGGAAAACCCTTATTCAGAAATAGAATCTAGAGGAATGCCACATGCAAGTAAATTATATGTCCAGCTGAGAAATATATCTCTTTGTCCGCTAGGGATTGTGAATTCCTTTACTTTCAGCTTCTCATTCTGAGTCAAATGCTACAGATCTGGGGACCCGTGCAGCCTTTAAATCTCTTGCTGCTACAAGTGTTAGTTGTGTTATTGGGTATTTTATCTCAAGTCTGAAGAGGGTGGAAGCAGCTGGTGCTCTGAAAGACAAGTGGAGCTATTTCCATGAAAATAAATAAATGAAAATATCTAAGCAACTCCAATGCTAATAAAAATAATGAATGAGCTGTGCTGCCCCATTAGACACCTTTTTGTTGTTCTTAGCTAAATAAGTTTATGCTTTACTATTTCTGTTGGGTTTTGATTCCTCCCAGCCCACCAGTAAGAAAACTACTGACAAAAGAGAAGACATTTTTATTTTTTCCCTAGGCAAATGGCATATGCCTTAAAAGGATCATAAATAAACTTCCAAATAGTTTCTTAACATTATCTTTTATAGCATTAAAGACAGTAACATTATTTTCCCTTATGAGCAAAGTGCGCCTTTGTCTGTCTCCCAACCCCAAAATCAACAAATTGTTAAAAACCTCAAGAGATTTACATCTCAGATACCATTCATTTCTCATCAGATCTTCATTCTTATGGGCATCTACCTGCACAAGAAAAGCTGTATTGATTTACCACAGTGATCTACCACTCCCTTTGAATAGATTGCAGACTTGAACATCAGGCAGATTAAATTCTTCCAACCAACAGAATGAAACCTTTTAAATTGAGATTCAATTTTGTAAAAGATTGTAGCAGCCTGAATGGCTCTATGAAATGCATAAAATAAAGAAAAGCCACTGTATGGTCAGGGAAGTAAAGAGAAAAAATGGATTATCTCTAAAGAGAAGCAAAAAAAAAAAAAAAAAAAAAAATCTCTCTTTTTTTTTTTTTCTTCAGACAGAGCATATGTTTGAGATGTACAGGACTGAGCGTGTTCACAGAGATCTGAGTGAAATAACAATGTCATGAAATCTCTTAGCACTCACTGCACATTAAGGTATCTGCATAAAAGACCTGGTCCTGCAAAAGCAGAGTGGCTGAGAGACTTCACAAGCTTTGGCACTGCTTCATATCAGGCTCCAGGGCAGGTCTCAGCTGAATTATTTTAATATGTGATGGTGTACTAGGTCAACTAGTCGCAGGCTAAAACTGCAAGCAGACCTTGAAGTCATGAGTAACTCCATTATAGATGATTAGTTAAGAATTTTTTTACTTTTTTAGATTTCCACAATTGTGTATGGAATGGCAGTTTCTTACAGATCAGAGGATTTTTATTTCAGTGTCTTCTATTGGCAGATTTTTGTTGAAAACGATCACATCTCCTTTAGCTGATGTTACCATGCTACTATGTAAAAAATTTACCCTATGAGGATATAGGGGAGGGCTGTTTCAGAAAGGGGAAAGTGAAGTTAACAGAAGAAAGAACCAGAAGAGGTTAAAGACACTCCCATCTGCTGGAGGAACTCTCAGATGATGGGGAGAATGTTTGCAGTTCTCTAGGCTTAAAGACATATTTTGGAAGTTCGCAAAAGTGAGAAAGATGGTTAAAACTGCTTGGCTTTTGTTTGCCTCACAGGCTGCAATGGCTCTGGAGAAAACCATTTCTGCTGACAAAATCTGAACACACTTTCTCATCTTTTACTCTTTTATGCAAAGAAACAGACTATGTTCTAGTCTTCTAGTAAAATGTTTAAAATATGAAAAAGAATTAAACTATAGTTACTTCTCTCAAATGCTATAAAAGCTGTGCTGTCCCCTTGTCACCGTTGCCAGATTCATATGTCAAACAAAAGATGTACTTTTTTTTTTTTTTTTTTCCCAGATATATCCTTTAATCAGTATAAAGCTTGAAATAAAAGCTATATCTGATTATTAGCCTTAAATCTTAATCTCCTTTCCTTGTCACATTCATGCCATTATTTTAGAATATTTAAATATAGATTAATAGATGGGAAGGCATGTCTATCCACTGTAATCATGTAGCTATTAGAAGACCAAATATCTTAACAGCTTGAACAGCAATGAAACCCATGAGAGAAAAGGTTTAAATATAGCAAAGTGTAGTTTTCAATTTAGGTGAAAACAGGGTGGATTATGAGTTGTTTGTGACTACTACCTCACTGTTTATTTTGCTCAAGATTTGTAGTGGTAATTAAATGATGACTTCTAAGTAGTGTAAGTAGTGCTGAATATCTGTGAAAATAGAGGCTGTCTTTATAGACACAGAGATAAAATGAAAGTATTTGTGAAGTATTTATTTATCTGTTTAGCATGTATTACTGTGGAAATATCTGTCTATTTAAAATATTTGTTTGCAAGTCCTGTGCTTTCTTTTTTTGTTTTCGTAACGGAAGTAAGTCAGTCCTTCATGTATATTTACAAAACAAAACAACAACAAAAAAAAATGTCAGTGGCTTTTTTGTATAGCACAGTGGATTCGTGGCATACTTTGAGCAGAGTTCAGTATAGAGAGTTAGCTCTAAACTGCAAATCATCAATGTATTTGCAAAGTATGGGCTGAGGTCTTCAAAATTATCTCTGGCTGATGTCTGTGAGTTTTCATTACATTATTCTGTCAGGATAAGTCTCTTGTAAATGAAGAATAACTAGTTCCATTGTTTTCTACCCTCTAGTCGTCTTCCCCATACTTTGGCCATTATAATAATAGGCATAGTCCTTGGATGGTTGCATGTCCAGTACAATGGTAGAAAATAGGAATTCTTCTCTGACTTGTCTTACCACTTAATCTGATTTGTCATTAAAATGATGTCCCTGTTTCAACTGGATAATGCTGAGTTTGATCAGAAAACAGGACAAATTTCCATTTTCTCCTAAAAGCAAACAACAACAAAACTCTGGGTAAAGTGATAGCTCATATTCAAAACCAATTTTTATGCCTATTTTGTGTCACTGTTAGTGCCTCTCATTGCATATGAAGTTTTCCTGAGAGGAAATTCTCTTCCTCAACTTAATAAAAAAAAAAAATAAAAAATAAAAATGAGCAGCTGGTTTATTTTTCTGGCTTCCAAGCAAAGATAAAGCTTCCAGATCTTGTTGAGACCATTTTGATACGATTGTTGTCCTGCTCTCTTTTAATTTCTGATAATAAATGTACATCAAACAGTGTTTCCAGGTTTCTGGATAATCTCTAGTTCTGGTAACTGAATTTTTCCCCTTTTTAGGCTACATTAGTAGTGTCTTTCAGAGCATCTTAAAAAGATTTTTCTCCTATCTCACAGCATTGGCAAGGTTTAAGTTAAATAACAAAGAGCAGCAGCAGAAAACATTTTACAAACATTTTGCTTGTAAAACTAGGCAAGGGAACCTCTTTTTGTCTCCTGTTCCTCCCATGAAGGTAAAAGGATTCAGAAGTAAACTAAATGCAAAAATCAGCTAAAGGAAGGCCTGATGAACTGCAGTTTGATTGCAAACCAGAGCCAAACACTGTATATCTTTACATGGATAATGCAAAAAAGGGCATGGCCCCTTTTATGGTCTGTCACTTAACTCTATTCCTATGGCCCAACTTGACTTTCATCTACTAACAATCATTGTTAGCAATGTGGTCCTAGATTTAAATGCTTCCAGTCAGATTCTGGACTCCCTTTCTGCTTAACTTTGTATTAAATGTAGGGTGGAGGGTGGAGGCTGTTGCTGGGCACGCATGGTCATGGCTGAACTGGTGTTACTTCAGCCATCCACACTCAGTTATTTTCATTTGCTGATGGGCATCTGAGGCTAGTCAGGCAATTAAACTAAATGTAAAAATAAGTTTGATGGCTCAGTAGTTTCATCATGAGAGTGTATACTACTTGGCTGAACAACTGAAGACATAGCACTGCTTATACACAGTCTAATTGGTATTTCTAGGTGTTTCCTAGAGATTAGGAGACCGAAGCATTAACAACAGCCTCTCACTGTGGTTCCAGAGTACTACAGTAGGGATACTCCTTGATGGAAATGAATGACACTTAAAGTCAAGGTCTGGGAAATGAGAAGTTTTCACACTATAAAAAAGGAAAAGCTAACATGTATATGCATATATATCTGTATGGAAAGGTTTATCCATTGAAATCTGGCATAGACAGTGTTTTCTACTTTTTTGTTTGTTGGTTTGTTTATTTGGAAGGCATTATTAGCCATAATGTGGCATACAAAACAGCAGAATGCTAATTTTCAGAAAAGTTTATATGATATGCCTGTTACATGTTATCCCTTGTCAACTGTAAGCAAGCACAGCCTGTCAGGACTGATATACTGGAAAAGAGGCAAGGGTTCTGTTTATAGACATTGTTAAAATACCAGCTCGAGCCTCATCTTGAAAATTTAGGAAAATTTGACTAAACTTTCTAGGTTCTATGAGCTGATTTTTCTCTGCTTACTAGTATCAGTCAGCTGACTTAACTTTCTCTGTTTTATCATACTGGGAAAGGGAAAAAACACCCCAGAATAGACCAGTAAGATAATGCAGCTATCTTATACACTGTAGCTATAACTATTTTACAGTCTACTTCTCTATTGAGATTATGAGGCAACTGCTAAATCAGCTGGTTGCTTTCTTTCTCTCATAGGGTATTCACCTTGTTCAGTTTGCACTTCTCAAGGTTTTGCCTGGTAGAAAGGTCTTAGCTAAACTGCATCTGATCATATGCTGTGAGCTGTTTCTATTCTGCCACCTGTTTCTTACTTCTCACACTTCCATCTGTTTGGTTAGTGTACTGGGTCTGGCTGGGATGTTAACTTTCCCTGCAGCTGCCCATACAGTGCTGCGCTCTGCACTTGTAGCTAGAACAGCAGTGGTATCACACCAGTGTTGTGTCTGCTGCTGAGAAGTGCTGGCACAGCATCAGGACTTTCTCTAACCCTCCTAGGGGGCGGGCAAAAAAGTGAGAAAGAAACATCACCAGAGCAGCTGACCTAAACCAACCAAAGGGATATTCCATACCATATGATGTCACACTCAGCAATAAAAGGTGGAAAAAGGAAGAAGAGGGGAGGGGTGGGCTCTCATTGCAAAAACATCTGTCCTCCTCCCGAACACCGGCTACGTGCGTTGAGGCCCTGCTTCAAGGACGTGGTAAAGTATTGCTCATTTGTGGGAAGTAGAGAATAATTTCTTTCCTCTGCACTTCCACATAGCCTTTACTTGTTTTGTGTTGTTATTTCCTTTCCCCTTCCCTCTTCCCCTTTCCTTTTTTTTTCCCTTTAGTTGAATTGTTTAATTACTAATAATATTTCCTTAATAATTATTTTTTTCCTTTAATTAAATTATCCTTATCTCAACCCGTGAGTTGTTCTTTCCTTTACTTCTTCCCCTCCTCATCTGAGGATGGGGAGTGAGAGAGTGGTTGTGGTGTTCAGCTGCCTAGCATGGTAAAACCACCGCAGCTGGCCATTCCCTATTCCACCAGTTGGTCCTTGCTGCTCTTTTCTTAATCACTCCTTGCTCATCGAGCTGTTGTGACTACTGCAATTCTACTAAGAATTTGTTACTTCAGCTCTTACAATATAAACATTGCTGAGGGCTGACACAACCTTACTGTGAACAATAGTGCTTATGCCACTTTGACTTCCTAGAAACTCTTTAGCAAAATATCCTACTTTTTAAATATATATATATATTATTAGCCCATAGCTTTGCATCTGCAAAATTATTGCTTAAGGCAACTGTTTATCTGAGTAGTGAGCTGGCTGTGATTTCTCCTATTCTCTTTCAGCTCCAGACTTTTTTTTCTGTACCAATGAAATATTATATGTTTAAAAAGTTTATATTTTGTTAGTCATTTTCATTTGTCTCCTTTTCTCTTAATCAGATACCCACACAGCACTGTTCCTGGGCTTCTATGGTCTCTGAAAATCTCCTGTGATGTTCTTTTGGGATTCAACCATCAAGTTTAGATGAGAATGCTGTGTCACCACGCCGCAACAGTAGGACTACAGTAATATATGGAATAGGATGATCCCAATTCTCTAATCTCAACATTAATTTTGGGCCATCTGAGTATGGACTTTCTTAATCTGCCATTTTATTACGTATTCTATTCAAAATCTGAAGACAAAAATATGATTCCCCCCAGTAACAGCTTGAAAAACAGCATCAGAGTAAGTTACAAAGCCATCAGATTCAGTCCACTCTGTCTTACTTCCTCATTAATCTCAAAGTAATCAATAGAGAGAATGATATAAGTAGACATAGTCAAAATATAGCAAAGTGAGCAAGAAAAGGAATCCACTTCAAATGGCTGAAACAATGAAGGAGGAAAAATCTTTTTTGTAGGAAGATTAAGTATGGCAATTCATTGATGTATCTGACTGATCATAATGTAGCATATTGTGGACAGATGGAAATATTAGTCAGTTTAAAAGAAATGGAGTTCAGCAAAATAGAACCACCATTCTCCTTTAACAACTCCGTGTTCTCGAATAGCATCAGTAAAAATGCCCTAGCCATATGGTTATCATGGAATACCAGTCTGTCATCACACTGTCATCACAGATTGGTCTGAATAAAAGTAGTAACATTGTTTGCTGAGGAAACACATTCATTTTTGACGGTCATTAGCTTTCTCCTCCAAATTTGTGTTGCCTGGGCTGTTCTGGGAAAATTGTATTTTCCTTCCTGGAAAAAGAGTAAGCATTTATTTTTCATGCAATTCAATAAAAGTCTTAGTAACTCCCATTAGTGCTGTGATGTATCACAGACTTGTCTCATAGACCTATTTGGTACTCCCTCTCAAACAGCCTCAAACCTTTAATGGATTAAGATATTTACAGTTCATCACAAAGAAGTAAATTCCCTGTCTCTACTGAAGCTTAGAACTTGCTGCTGAGTAGCATACACCTGGCTGTTTTTCATATTCCATGTCCCCGGCACCGGTAGCTGGAGGTACTGTTGTTCTTGTTGTTTTTTTCCCCTTTCTTTCTCAGTAAGAGATAATCTCGAGTTTCTGTGGATACATTTTCTTTGTACTGGCACTGGACTGCACATGCTGTGTAGAATGTACCTGTTAAGGCCCTTTCGAAGTGAAAGCAAGGTCTTTCTAAGCAAAGGCTAGCAAACATGAGCTTCATATTCGCAGAAATGGCAGTGATGTTCTCTGCCTCAAACAGTTCTATTTTCCTGAGAGATCTCACAATGTAAGTGCTGCTTTCTAAAGGCATTGGTGAACTCCACCTTTTTTTCTTGGTGGGAGTTGGCTGTGGCAACCATGGGCTATGGACAATAACCCCAACATGGGCAGCTGCTTCTGTCAGTCTTGAGAAAGCATGAAAGCTCTGAACTGCCCTGTCAGCATTCAGCAGACAGAGGGAGCACATTATATCATGAGCTCAGGTTGGGGAAAGATTTTTCAGAGAAGAAAGTAATTTGGGTTTAATCTTATGTGCTGTTCTCATAACCTTTTAGAAATAAAGAAAAGAGAGCTTGCACCACCCCAGCTATGTAGATAGTCAACAATGGACAGCCATGTGTCCTATTTGTCAGTGAGATGAGGAACTGAAGCAAATAGGGCTTTAGGAATAGTTGCTTGTACGAAGGTCATACTTCTGATACACTCGTGAAGGTTTCTCAAACACTTGGAAAGATCCATTTGAATCTGGCAGTAATATAGAAGTACACTGGAAATTTCTGTTAGAGGTATTGATAGAAACCGCCTTACATGAAAATAAGAGTACTTGGATGTCATTACTGTCCTGTAAAATTGACTGGTTGTTAAATAAAGCAATTCTTACTGATCTATATATATTTATATAAATACGTATTTAAATTGGGTTCCAGCCTGGCTGTAAGGAAAAAAAAAAAAAAGTCTCCTTGAAGAAAATGTTACTTTTCATCACAAACTACTTGCTTGTTGAGATCTCTTTTTCAGCACATTTTACCTGAGTGTCTAAGTAAAAACACGTTTTGTTGAAGATCAGATGTAGTAACCATTGAAAGCTTAGTTATATTTGGAGTATGAATATGCAGTATGGTACAGGTATTCTAAGTTGGCTACGTTTCCTTACTTGGAGGAAATGCTGTTACTTCTACAATGAACCTGGTAGTTCTGATGAACTTATAGTTACCTTATGCAAATAAAGTTACTGGTAAGTGTATTGGTAAGTACATTTATTAAGTACCTGCCATGAACCTGAACTGCGATTTCCCTGGAGTTGAATATGAGGATACATACCGTTTTGAGCTTTAACTCTTTCAGCAGTAGCTCCATTTGATTCATGCAGCAAGGAGATTTAGCATACTCATTCACAATGCTCTCACAAAAATGTAACTCTTGATCAATTACTGCCAGCGTGACCCCGAAGTCTTAATTATTAGATTGTTTTATACTGTTCCTTGCAGAGATGACATTTGCTCATTAATTTCTCTGCATTCCTTTTTCTCAACATACATCTCACAAAATGAATAACAATTTTATTTAGCTACTTATTATCTTGATTTACAGGTTGCTTACATAGATTATAGGCTTGTCTCTATTCAGGACATTCAAATTTATCATTGAGGTACAGCAGATATCTACAAGTGTGTGGTTGTTGGCTGTGCTGTAAATGGTCCTGTTTGTCACAGTGGTTAGACTGAGCTGGAGGAAGGTAACCTCTGAAAGCTGCATGTCCTCCATTACAAAACATGGCAGCAGAACATAACTACCTATTTCTACCTGCTCTGAAAGAACATGGCAATACCAGTAATACTGGTATTAATTACCGGTAATACTGGTATTAATACCAGTAATACTGTCTGTTAAATGAGATGTTTGTGTTAGAAAAATAGGAAGGAGGATTTGTGAACATATGTGAAGAAAGAAATTAATTCCAGCTTCAGATTTCTTTTAATTCTACATGTGTTTTTCCAGGACTTTACAGGTACAGGAGGCTTGAAAATTATGTTCACATGAAGCATTTGTATATTTTTCCTTGGTGACCAGTATTTTCTGCACTCCTTACTCTCTGTGCATTCACCTGAGCAATATGGTCAGGGATGAAGTCACTACCTCTTGCTCACTGGTCAATATCAAACAATTCTCTTCAAGCTATTTTCTTTCAGTGACATCTATATTTACTCTTCCACAAATTCATTGCTTATTTTAGGTTGTGGAAATGTCTCTTTCTTTTCAGTTTTCTTGGCTTTGAGTGCTCTTCCTTCAGCAACCAAGGTTGCTAGGGACCCTGGTGACTCCCAAGGAAAAAGGTATTTTATGCTAGGTTATGCAAAAGGGCAAACATAGGGCTATCTACAGGTATTCTTTCTTGTGTTCTTTGTCTCCCTTTCCTGTCATAAAAGATGCATCACTGCACATTAAACCCCGAGGCTGGAAAGACTGTCGATTTCAGAGTTAGCAGCTTTGTTTTTAAGTTTTATTCCATCCTCCTCCTCCTGCCCTGCCTCCTGGAGATGGAGGGAATTGTCTCAGGTGACCAGGAAGGGGAAACAAGAGTGGTCAAACACTCACCTTCCAATAGGGCAGTGCACTGTCTGTCTTCTGGGACAGGAGCTGGCTTCGGGACTCATATTTTAATTGTATGTAATATATACCACATATTTAATATGTACCATTCTGGAATTGTAATATCTCTCTGCTGCTTCCCTAGCAGATTTAGTTTCTCATTCATCAGATAAAATATTGCATTTGTTGAACTTACCTATGACTGTGTGGCTGGGTAACTGAGGTTATAAAAACTGCTTACCTCCAGTTAGTAAAGAGCATTTGCAAACATTCTAAGAATACCTTGGCTATTCAAGTTTTCTGAATATACTGTGGCTATAGAAAAAACAAATCTGAATTTCCCTTTAAAATTTCATCAAAGGTATGGTCTTAGAAGGTGCTAGTTTTCTCACAGTCCATGAGTGCCACCCACAGGATTAAATGCACATTTTCGTGCCACTCAATTTCTTTAATACTGTGGTCAGAAAACAGTACTTGTTTTAAGAGAGAAACCTGAAAGGAAATTAAATTCCTCAATCTACTTTTGATATCACATAATCATTTACATTGCAACCAAATGGAAAATCCTTTCTCTCACCTAACCTTACCCTTTCTGCTAGAACTGTCTGACAAGCAAAACCATGTTTTAGAACTTCAAACAGCTGATATAGAATTTTTAATGTCTTATGGAAGGTTAATGAGAGAATAATACTAGTTTTTATAGAAATATACTATTTTATAGAAATTCAGAAATATATAATATTTATAGAAATATACTAGCTGTTGAGGACAGCTGACCTCAGCTGACCAAAGGGATCACAGAATCACAGAATTGTAGGGGTTGGAAGGGAGCTCAAGAGATCATCGGGTTCAAACCCCTGCTAAAGCAGGTTCCCTAGAACAGGTTGCCTAGGTAGACGTCCAGACAGGCCTTGAATATCTCCAGAGAAGGAGACTCCTCAACCTCCTTGTGCAGCCTGTTCCAGTGCTCCATCACCGTCACCACGAAGTTCTTTTGCATGTTGGTGTGGAACTTCCTATACTCCATTTTTTTGGCCATTTCAAAAATGTCCTATGCCATATGGCATCATGCTCAGCAGTAAAAGCTGGGGGAAGGAATGAGAGAGGTGGATATTTGGCATTATGGTGTTTGTCTTCGCAAATATGCATTATTTACGTAGAAGTCCAGCTTTCCTGGGAATAGCTAAATAAGGTTAACCAAATACTTAAGAGTTCCATCCAGAGATCTGTCCTGAGGCAGGATAATTATGAGTGGGAGGATACGGGCAGGCTACTAGAGCAGTGGGCACCTCCAGTACTTTGGAAATTTACCCCTGAGCAAGTGAGATATCCTTAGAACTCTGGCAGAGTGCTTGAAAAAGGTATGTCATAGCCCTGGCAGTACCAGACATACACAAATCACTACAACATGCTGGGGCTTGGCCTATGCTTACCAAGGTGGTTTCAATGCTGATATAACCCTAGTGATGGAGCCTGTGGCCACTTCAACCCCTGAGACAGGCCCAGCAGCCACTCCAAGCCCTATAATATTTCCCTGGCTCAGCCTTGGGGCACAAACTGTACAAGTGTATATTGCACCTATAATCAAAATGAAAAAATAGTTTAGAGAGTCCGATTGTTTAGAATGCAGAGAAACTCCTGTTAAGACTAGGTATGGAGAAGATGAGGCTGGACCATCAGAGGAGTAGGATGATGTCACAAAAACAACAGTAACTACCTGAAGCCTATACCAGCCTGAGCTACGAGATGTGTGGAAAGATGTCAGTCATTGTCTACTGAGCACCTTTTCAGCTGGCTGCTGTGGTGCTGGGACACCGGAGCCAATAGTCTGTAATTAGAGGCCAGGGAAGCCACGTGGCTGAGATCCTTTGCTAGAGATGCAGGCATTGACAAAGCAGTTGGAAAAGAAGAACCAGGCTACAGCCTCTGTCCCAGATCTGTCCCAGTGGTTAACCGATCTCACTTACTGATACTCTTGCTACACCATCGGCCCCCTTACTGATACTGCCATCGCAGGCCTTTGCTGTTATGCCCCCTGGTGACCTGAACTATCTTTTTGATCCAGGTCCTATAGCTCCTGAAAAGGAACTGGATCTGTTTCCCTTTGATCCCGGAGGAATAGGATACATCGGGCCTGAAGTCTGATTTGCTTAACAACTTAAGGAGAGACATTGTTCTCATGACTAGCCACTGGAACTTGATGGTGTTTGTAATCAAGAAAAGGACTGAAAAGTGGAGACTGCTACATGATCTGAGGAAAAATTAATGAAGTCATGTAATGTATGGGAGGACTGCAACCGGGATTGCTATCTCCAATTATGTTCACTCAGTCATAGACATTAATAGTAATAGACTTAAAGGATTGTTTGTTACACACTTGCCAGAATTCGGGAAAACTTTGCTATGTTTGTTTCAATTGATACCTGTTCTGTCTGTATTTTTTTCATCTCTCCATGCAGGAGAAAAGGTGAAGGATGTGTGTAAACATCTGTCAGCATCTATGAAATTAAGAGTTCCGAAAATGATTAACTCAGATAATGAGTCAGGATATGGGGCCCATGCAACCCACTCTTTTTCAACAGTGGGGTATTCAACATCTGACAGGTATACCTAATTTTCCTCATGGGTCAAGCAATTATTGAACAGGCCCATGATACCCTAAAAGCTATGCTTCAAAAACAAAAAGGGGGAGTAGGAGTGTGACTCCCAGGAAAAGATAGCTAAAGCATGTTATTTTTTTTTTTAATTGATGGACAGAGGAAGGTCCTCTGATTCATAAATATTTTTAGTCCTAATACCTTAAACTCAGTGAAAGAAAGGGCACAAATCAGGGTAAAAATTTTAGCACCAATCAATGGGAAGGGCCCTACTCTCTAATAACTTGGGGCTGAGGTTGTGCTTATGTTTCACCAGGAGCTGGTTCTAGATGGGTGTCAGCACAATGGGTCCATCTGTCCCTCTCATCATCTGCCTTAACATGATCCCAGAACTCTCCTCCGTGGTTTGGACTGCATCTCAAACAAAAAACAATGTATGGGAGAGTCGACTGGCATGCAGGACTCACAAACAAGCTCTCCAGGAGCTTTAGAGGCAGCCGAGCCCCCCAGCTGGGCAGCACTTGTTGCCTGCCTCTCCCAGGGATGTGGTTACAAAGTTTATTAAATATAGGATTAGTATGCCTGGTGTCTTTTTTTCCTGTGTTTTAATTTGTGTTAATCACTCTTTCTTTCTTTAATAAAGAAGGGGGAAATGTGGATGTGTGGCCATGGGGGTTGACAAGCCCCATGGTTGGTGATAACATCAGACTCCTAACGATGAGGCCATCAGGAATGTTAAGAGTTTAGAAGGAACAAAGAAGGGTGATTTAGGAGATGCGTTGCTGTCCTGGGCTGCTTGTTCTCCAGCCATTAAGTCATGGAAGGTGCTGGGTGTTTGGTGCTGGGCAAAGCTCTTGACCAATGAATAGTTAGTGGAAAAGTACTGCTGTAGAGTGAATGATATAAGAAGGGTGCCTATCATCAGTAAAGATGGAGTTGAAGTGATGTCATCAATCAAGTTGTAGCAGTTACCGATCCTGAAAGTGCTTAGGGGCAGGGTACAGGCAGTCTTGATTTTTTTGTTTGTTTGTTTTGAAGCTTGCATTCATTACATCAAATTTAATGCTCACCAATGAATTTACACTACATGAACTTCTCTTATTCCTATTTGAGTTGCCAGATCTCATCCACTAATTCTTTACACAGCTGGAAGTTCTCTCTTCAATTCAGGGTCCTGACTTTGCTCTTTGCCAGGCCCATATTTCTTTATCACAAACTCAACTAGGGCATGGTAGCTGCAGTTCAGGCTGCCTACAGTCTTTAAAGAGTTCATCAGCACTGGTAAGTGATGTGCAGAAAGCAAACTCCACAATCATTAAGACTGTAAAGTAGGTATGCTTATTCATCACTGGGCAGCATGGAGGTAGTCCCACCGAAGTTGTGCACGCCCCAGAGCAGCACTTGCCTTGGTTATATGTGGTGAAGAGTTATATATGCATGAAGTTTCTCGATATGCCTATATATATAATATATATGCATGACCTATTCCTGCTTTGTATTAAAATTAGTTCCAGGGAGTCACTTTCATAGATTCCTCCTATCCACACTTGTGCAGTGTTTTCTGGTAGTGGTTACCAGGGGTCATGGGGATGAAGATTAGTGAGTCTTCCTCATAACTGCTAGTTGACATCTCATCTCAGCACAGACTCGTAAGCTTCTGCTTAAACTGCATTTGGTTTCAATTGGTTCTTGAAATGTGTTTTCTGTTTCTTTCAGGAACTGTTTTTCATGCACAATAGGTAGTAGAAGATATAGTACATGTCCCTTAGCCTATCTTATTTACTAAAATTCCTTTGGCTTCCTTTTACATGTTCATTAGCCTATCTTACCTACTGAAATTCTTTTGTCTTCCTTTCACATGCTCATTAGCCTGTCTTATCTGCTAAAATTCTTTCAGCCTCCCCTCTAAGTACCAGGTCCCGTAACACTTCTCTTCTGGTTGGTCTATGTTAATACCTGGACCAGGAAGTCATCCTCAACTCACTACAGAAGCCTCCTGGAATGTTCACTGTGTAGCTTTCCCAGCAGATGTCTGGGTGGTTGAAGTCACCCATCAGGATGAGAGCTTGTAAGCATAATGCTGTAGCTGAAGCAGTCCCCTCTTTCCCTATCTCTTCAGAAAAGCTTGTAGCCCTCAATTACAGTGTTCTAGCTGCATGATTTGTTCCACTGCATTTCCATTATGGCAATTAAATCACAGTTTTCTATTTGCACCATGGTTTCCAAAGCCTCCTGCTTGTTTCCTATGCTGCGTGCATTGGCGTAGAGGCATTTCAGCTGGGCTGCATCACCTTTTTAGGTATTTTGCTATTGCTTCCTTGAGTGCTGGTGTTCCCTGGCTCTTCTCTGCCTTTCAGAAATATATCCACTTTCCCAATTAATCTAGTTTAAAGCTCTGATTATAAGTCCAGCCAGCTTGCTGCCCAGAGCACTCTTGCCTCACCTGGTGAGGTGTGCTCCATCCAGCATCAGCATGCCTGGTCTCTTGAACCTTCCATTATTAGTTAACCTTCTGTGTTCTCAGCTGAAAATAAGGTGACTGGGATGGAATTACTTAAGTGCAATTGAACATACATATAGAAATATATTTATTTGGACTGATCCAAGAATCCACTATCCTGACAGTCTGATTCTTAGCTGAAACTGCAAGAATGGTAACTTCAAATTTGATGGATTATTAGGCAAGGATGATCTAGGAAAGGATTAAGTAGTAGTCACTATTGGTTCCACAATTTTGTTTTACAGAGCAGTAATGTGCAGAATATCCTCTGTGCAAAGTGTGACCCAGAAATATATGCTTTTTTTATTATTATTTGTCAGACTGCTGGTTACCATTGCACAGGTCAATGCTTAAATAATGCATCATTTTGCAGCTAATCCTCCCTGCTTCATTTCTCACAGAGTAAGTTCTGGTATCATGGGAGTTCTTTGTTTATGCTATTAATCTCTATTAAGTTCACTGAAAACGTAGGATAATGTTGGGCTGTGGAGAAAAAAAAATAGTCTTAGCAGTGTTAAGTATTTTTCTTCTCTTCGGATATTTTTCAGATTTCTTTTCTTGAACAATTTGTATGAAGATCCTATTAGACTAGCGGCTACTCATATAATTTTTGTTCTTTTTTTTGTTCTTTTTTTCTTTTTCCTCTGCAGATGGTTTTTGGTACCCTCTGCATTCTGTGATGTCCAAATCTGTGAGAAACTCTGTTTAGAACTATTGAGTTCTCAGTGTGTTGACATCAGCATGAATTAGGCTGACTGAAATGTTTCATTTTCTCTTAATTTTCATATGCCTGTTGTTATTGACAGTCTCATACTTATATTGGAGCTGATAGAGTTTGAGAACTTTTTATATATTTGCACAATACTCACTAAAATGGGATCTTGACTCACATAAAGATTAAGAAAGCTGCAGTAATAGGTGATGGTTAACACTAATAAAATAGCCAGTCCCAGAAACACATACTTCTTCCGGGATCATAGGGAAAGGCTATGAAAAAGAGAAATACAACTCTTCACTGGTTCAAGATTTAAATTACAGAGGCTTTACGATGCTCAGATTTACTAAGCTCTATGTGAAGTATGTATAGGGACTAAGAGAACAGCGTAGTGTCTGTTGTATCATCAGTAGACAATAAAATGGCTTGCTGTTACTTTAACATACAGAACATAAGCACTGAGAATTGTCAACCCTGAGTTGCTGAATGAGCAATGTGTATAGCCTGATCAAACATTGATATGATGAGAGGTCATGTTCTTTTCTGAAATGCCATTAGTAACCTGTGTACCAGTGTGTGCTGGGGGGAAGAACTTCAGTGTTATTTTTAACATAGCCATTTAAGAAATCCTTGGTGAAGGCATCCACAAATAATGCATGCCTCAGCCCAGCCTAAAAGCATCAAATTCACTCTGAGCTGCTCATCTTGACTAAAAGCAGATTGGGAATGGCGGAGGAGATGGATGTATTTTTAGGATAGCTAGGATGGTTCACTGTGTCATGAAACAAAAATGTTGATGACTTTCAGAAGGTCTTATCTTGGAGTTAATCTTCAGATTTAACCTTCCCGAATTTGGCAGGGGATATAAGCCCCTGACTATAACCAGTTTCCAGAGCAAGGACAGGGACTGCTGGGGGAAGTTCTAAGGCTACAACAGATTGTCCTCTTCATTTGCAGGGTTTAAGGCTGAGTAAATAAATAAGAAGAGGAAAAAAAAAAAAATGCCTGCTAGGCCAAGGACAGATTTATTTACTCCATGAAAATTAAGGAGCATGATGCATTATAAGAATGTTTAACGGGATAATTGAGAAACTTCTCAATTTTTTATAACATGATATGCCAACCTTTGCTCAACTTTCTGCAAAACAGCTTGAATTCAGCAGTTCAGAGGGCTCCTTATCTTGCTAGTTTCTATAATGGACCGAAAATGCTATTTTAAATTAAAGGATATTATTATTATTATTATTATTATTTTTAAACAAGACATTACAATACCCAGAGTCTTGGAAAAGTGGGAAAAAAAGCTTACTTTTGTATCCCAGATGTGTGTCTTTGGTACATTTTTATAGTTGATTAAGGGTATTTTTGTATAGCCTAATCTCTGACTGGAATTAGCATAGAAGTAGAGAAGGTTGTGAGTATCCTGAAAGAATAGATCATTGCCAAGAATGCTAGCTTAAGTGTCATTGAGATCCATCATTTAGATATGTGCACCTAACATGAACATTATTATTTTTGTATAAACCTAAGTTTGTTATTCTGTTCTTTAACACTAAAGCCTATATCTTTCATGAGTCTGTTACATCACTGTTATTAATATCTATTCATCTGGACATAATAGTAAATATAGTGAGTTACTTTGTATGAGACCTCATTTCTATGAACATAGGTACAGCTGACATTAAAGATCATAAGGCTGTTTAAATACTTGTGTTAGCTTGAGTACTCTGTAATAGGCCCCCTAAAGAATCACTAGTCAAGGGGAAGCAGAAGACTATAGCATTAGTGCACTTTATTTCTACGGCCATTACATCCCCAGAAAGAATTTGTGGGGCAACTTGGGGGGGGGGGGGGGAAGTAAACTTCAGTAAATTTGTAATAAAGGTGCAAATACCCATCTGGCAACCTTTGGATTTTCAGCTAGCTAGCAAGTGTTTATCTCAGCAGGTATATTATATTCTCCATTTTGTATGAAAAATGTAAGCAGTTGTTTATGAATTGTATCACCTCTTGTGAACTGTATGTTGGTAATGATCTTTGGAGTAGAGATTATAAAGAAATGTCCTTTATCAAAGTGTAGCTCCATCATCACCACATTCCTGCTGAGTACCTGAAATAGCATTCCTGTTTTCACTGCAGTGATAGATGAGCAGTTTATCTTCCAGTTTTTCCTCAGTTAAAGTGCCACACTTCCCAAACTCTAGTGGAAAAAAAAAGGCATTTTCAGTACCTACAGATTGAGAGGAAATTAAAACTTCTGGAAGTAGCTAAAGAGATTGTTGGCTCTTATAATGCATTTCCTAATCAAAGGAGATTTAAGAAGGTCATTCAGCTGACATCTTCTGCAGATCATGTAGGAGGAGAGTATATGTAATTTAGTAGCATTAAATGCTTTTGAAGTGTTTAAACACCTGATAGCCACATCAGTCTCTTTTAAAACAAAGATATTTTAGCTGTAGCATTTAAATGGTATTCAATAACTGACTCAGGAAATTCTGTCCATCACTTCCTATATAAAATCTGGTACAATATTTTGCTGATGACTGCTCAGAACTTCTGTGACAGGAGCTGCAGGTGTCTGCTATGATGGGCAATGCCTGTATGTTTTTTTTTCATTGACTGTTTACTTTTTAGGACACTTTTTTGTCATTTCTTGCTTACCTTTGGAAGACTGTCCCAAAACCAAATATATACAGTTCTCAAAAACTTTTTGTTAATTTTAGTATATATGTATTCACAGGAAACTTACATCTATTTGTATTTATGTGGATGAAAGACTACTGTTTTCCCTGGGGTAGTCACAAGCTGATTAAAGTCAGTATTTGTTATGTAGTTGGCAAGAGCCTAGTGATCTTGCTACCAAAGAAGGGGAAGACTTGGATTTTGATGGGATAATTCTGGGGGAAGGAGAAAAAGAAGGGGAAGAGAGTTAAATAGTGTTACTTACGTGACAGGAATGCATAGTAATGTCCTTTCCCACTCTGATCTAATTTATTCTCCCATTATTATTACTGACTGTACGTGCTAAACCTTCTCTTCCAATCACTGTCATAAAAAGGACAACATAACATTGTTTTATATATCTACATCTTCTGGAACCAGCAATGGGAGTAGACTGACTCAGGAAGAGAAAATATTCCTGACGCTTTTCAAAACGTAGTTAATTACAGTGGGGTAAAAGGATACAAAAAGATTTTTTCCTTATGCCTTTAACTATTAACTTAGCAACAATCAACTTTCCAATATAAAGGTATGTGTTATTTCTTCAGTTTTACTTCACGTTGTAATGTAATGACTTGGTGTACTAGTGGTTACTGCAGTAATTAAAACAGACATTGTTTATATTTGAAACAGGTTTTTTTTCTTTGTGTAGTTAATGAGAAAATGTCTCTTTAATGACCTCTGAACGTGTTATCATGGGCTATACATCTTATTTAGAGAAAGCACAACCAAAAAAGATGTCAACTGTATTTACTAGGCAAGCCTTAGTGGATAAGATGTCCATCACTTAGCCCCCTTAAAACTATCAGTGATAGACTATTTCTTGTGAATGTTTTTCACACTGCCCTGGGCCTGTGTGGGGCTGAGCTGGGTTTCCCTGGTGCCCTGTGGCCCATTGCCCAGCCTGGCTGAGCTTCAGCTCTGTGAGTGCCCTGGAGGGAAGGGGCTGACAGCCCCAGGCCACCCCTATGGGGCACACAGCCCCAGGGGTACAGGGGGGCTGCAGGGCAAGGGAGCAGGCAGTGAAAAGGAAATCCACCACCAGCATCAGTCTCCTCCTGGGAAGAGTCTATGAGGCAGCTGATGCCCTGCATCCCTCTGCTATAAAAGTAAACTCACTATTAGCCCTAGGAACCAGAGGAAAGCATAATGCATTAGAGGCATAGATAACTAGTAAGTCCTCCTGTGTAATAGCTGTAAGGGTATTACAAACAATTAAGTTTTTCTGTAGGTTAAACTGTGTGTGACTATTTTGTAACTGGTTTAATTGCTGCTTCATTTTCATTAGTATAAGATTTTATTTTGCTAACAATAAATCTTTTGCTTTGTTTATAAGGTGTAGTCCCTTCCCCCATAAAAAGACTTTTAACAATGTATACCACCATTCATACTGAAGATGTATACAGAGCTATAAGTGGAAAAAGATTAACACATCTATTTTTAAGTCACAGCAAATTCTGAGGTCAAATCAAGGCATAGCTAATGACTTACACTCATCTCCCTATTTTCATCTATTATTGTGTATCTGAAGCTTTGAAGAATTTACACAAGCTTGTAGAACCTACAGCTGTGTCATCAGATTTCATTTGCTTTCATTGTGAGAAAAATTAAACCCTAATTTAAAATAAACCTGAAGCAATAAAAAGATTCAAGTAGATAAATGTTATAAATGCAGTTTACAAACTGATGTTTATTTTTCCTCTTACTGTGCTTCAAATTCAAACCCATGTTAATGATGTCATTAACATCTAAAATACCAATGACATTTTGCAGGTGACTTGTGGCTATTTGGATCTCTGTGCTTTTTCAAAGGTTATGAGAAATGAGTGGAAGTTTCTTATTTACTATTTAATTTCAGCATGTATGACTAAAATCCCTTGGTAGTAAAAAAAATGAGATAGAATATTTCATTACAAAGTGTTTGTTCTCCTTTTGGCTTCTGATTATGGTCCAATGTGAAGACATACAAATGGAAAAAAAGATGGAAAAATAGGGTGCTGATTTGTTAACTCCATAAAAAATTTGGAAGATTGATCATATTTGAATTAAGCTGGGGATGAGAGGAGCAGGCTGGAAGGTGACTATACAAAGTAATAAATATAAAAATTTTAGGAAATGCGCAAAGTTGAATTCTGGACTTTGTCCCTACTATGCAAAACTTGTCCTAGTTCAGTATAAGATTAGATCTTTTTCCTGGAGGTGTGAGAAGCTCAGGTGATGCCAGTAGGGAGTAAACAAATCTAAAGGGATCCTCTTCTTAACTAGAATTCCTACATGAAGCAACAGTTATCCAACAAAGTTAGTTTTCTGTTTCCATAGTTTTAAAAAGAAATATGAGCAAAGTGGAAACCAGGAGCAGACAGATGAAATCAGAGTACGACTGAATTCACTTATTTTTGTTTGAGAAGTCCTCCCTAGAAATGATTCTTCATGCGGAAATGTAATTCTGCTGTCAAAAAAAAAAAAAAAAAAAAAAAAAAAGAAAAAAAAAGCAGGGGCTAACATTTTGCAAACAGATTATGTTCTTGTAATTAATATACTTTCCTGAAACCTGTGTGTCTGGATCAGAGTATCAGGACCACAGCTCTTTCCCCAGGATAGCTCTCATTCTGTTGTGCCCAGGAATAATGATCTATGTAGAAGTCTCCTCTATCATATTCAGCTCTGTTTCCTATCTATTGCTATTGATAAGTTTGGTTGGACTTCGATAAAAATCATGTAGAGAATACTACACTTAATTGTGCATGACAACACCACCATTTAGAAAGTGGTAATCTAGGAAAGCCTTTGGGGATTTTTCTGGGTTTTATAATGAAGTTTTTGTGTAGCTGTATCTTTCAGTATTAGAAATTTTGAGTGACTATAATCTGTTGTAAACCCCCCCTCCCCTCACATATTTGAAGTTGATGTAATAGAAATACTTACACACGCACAGTGCTAAAGCAGAACCTAAGATGCTCGTCTCATTGTAATATGTAGTACTACAGGTGAGGATTAATGCTGAAAAAAAGTATCTTCTTTTTTTTTTTTTTTTTCTGAAAAAGGCTTATTTTACTCATTTGACCATCTTTCTTTATCTGAGAGACTTCCACAAATTGTTTGAGGGAGTCTTTGTTATGTTACTTCCTTTCCAGGGATTTGAATAGAAAGTGAATCTTGCAAATGCACATGGATGAAAAAGAAAAGCTTCCTACCCTGGAAGGTCATGCAGCTGTCTGGAATGCATTACTTTTCCTAGTCCTCTAATGATGAGGCAATCATTTTACCAAGAAGCAGAAATGTGCGCACACAGTGTGTATGATCATCAGTTTCCAAATGAATGAAAGAATAAATAATTTTGGCAATTATTACTTGGAACAAAATGTAATGCTTAAAGCATAATTGGAACAATTTCTGGTAACTGAAGACTGACTTTTTTAAAGTCCATTTTGCAGTGGTTCTCTAAAATTTAATAACTGTAACACTAACAATAAAAAAGCAGCAGCAAAGCCCTGGAGCAGGAAGTCAAGGCTGTCACTTTCAGAAACAACTTATTGTTAAATGCTTCCATTTTTTGTAGCTCAAATTGAAATGTATTGTTTCTGTTCAAGTTGCATAGATTCAATATAGACAAAAACAAGACAAAATAATAAATCATTGAAACATCCCCTCAAAGCTGTACACATTTAATGTATAGCTGCCTAACCACTGGCTGATAAACTATATCCAGAACACAGCTTACTGTGGGATTTTTTCTGTACATTTTCCCTGTTCTGAGCTCTTATATTTAGATACTAAGTGCAATACTAGAAACAGCGATAGAGATGCTGTTGTCAGTGTTGCACCTTTAAACCATGGTTTGACATGCGTTCTTTTTTTGGTTCCATACCACCGAGGATGAAAATGAGATTGGTGAAGAGCAGCACTGCCCTCCGGTGTCCAGATTAATTCTTTGCAGATGTAAGGCTTAGTTTTTCCTTCAACTCGTGGAATAGTTTATAGGTTTATTTGAAAAGCAGTACCTAAAATTGAACTGTGAACAAAATTATGTGCATGGGACTGAAACTTTCAGGTCAGGGTTTGACTATATATATTTACAGAAATACATACAATATTTCTATGCAAGACTAGAGATCATTGAAAAACAAAAGTGGAATAAAACTGTTTTTAGTAACCTATGGACAGTATAGTGCCAGTAAAGATGAGTTAATTTGCTTCATGTTTCATTCACTGTTTCATGAGTTTCACTTACTGTCTCATGAGTTTTCAAGCATTTAATGAGAATTTTACCCTAACCTGTTTAGAATAAAACAGTCAATTTTTTGAGATCCTAATCTTTTAGTCACTCTACAAATCACAGTAGACACCAGATTAGATAAATAGCAAAAATATTCTTGCTGATGCTCTTCAGAAAGAAGCATGAGAATAAAATGTGTATAGTCTTAGTTGTACACACACAATGTTTACATAAAAACTCATTCTTTTCAGTGGTTTAAATTGTTATATTTACTATCAGTTATCTAGGCTTAGCTCTGTAAACAACTAATTATTAATAACATTAGTAAACATGTTTATTATGCTCCTTCTGTTCTTAACTCTGGCCTTCTAGCAATGATGGAAAACTTACCTCCATATGATAAATAAACTTTATAATACTGTGTTTTCTTTGGTTGAGTAGTTTATTTTATCATAAACATTGTAATGCCTGGTAAAAATAAATAGACTTGGAGCTTTCATGAAACATTTTTGTAACCATTTTTCAGAACTGGATTCTATAGCACATTGGATTCTTTCTACTGAAAGATACACAGCTAGTACTGAAATTAGTCTGTCATCTCTAGAAATAGTTATGATGGAATTAAAATAAAAATTTAAGCACCACCTTATTGTAAACCAGTTTTTCAGATAGTTATATGCCACAAGCATGTATTTCTTCTCTCATATGTGTCAGGTGTAATTTTGATTCTATATTGCCTCACAATAATGATCTCTTATGTGAAGAGAGAATGCTAGAGGATGAGAGGATGAAGAGATTCCACTCAATGATTAAGACTAGCAGAGCTGACTATATGCACGCTAATGTCAGCGATTTTACAGACCAGAATTTTCCTTGGTTCCTATCCTGAAAAATATCAACTACAGAACAGGCTTAATGCTTGATTTGTTCCAAGTGGACATTTGAACTCTTCCTGCTTACAAAACAAAAAGGGGGGGGGGGGGGGGGCGGGAGCTTCTTTCCATATATATTTAAAGACTGCTCACATCTCCCTTAATACAATATGATATGTTAATATTGACACTTTTAGTGACCATTACAGGAAAATGGTACTCAACTCCTGTTTATATTTCAAGAAGACTGTTTAACGTAATCCTTTCTACCTGTGTTAAATGCCACCTCACCAACTAATCAGATGATAGAAAATGAGAGAAAGTTAAGGTTATGTAGTACATCTGCACCCAGCACAAGATCAATATATTTCATTCTTGAAGTCTGTTTGAACATGCCTTAAAACCATTGTTCTAATGCCCCAGTATCCTTTAAAAAAAAAACTTACATGTCTAGCCTGAATTTTTCTTGCTGCAGTTTAAGCTCATTGTTTCCTGCCCCACCAATATGATGAATGCATTATTTGCTTAATCTTCACAGCAGCGTTTTATATTTGTAGCAGTTTGTTGTGTTCCCCCAACCTCATGTGTTTGAGAAGTCCTTCTATATTTCACAGTAGTTTACAATTTTGAGACCCCAGGTCCTCATGATGATTTTTAATTGGTTTATTTTACATCAGTCAACATACCTTTGATGTACAGTTGTCAAAACAGAGACCTTAACAGTGCCAAAAAGAGCAAGAGGTATGCTTTGCTTGTCATATCATCACAGACTTTCTGACCATAATCTGCTAAAACCCCTGGACCCTGCAGTACAAAAAAAGCCAGTTGCCCTTCATTCTGTAGTTATGTCCACAGTTGTTTCTGCTTACTTGTCATCCTTATGAAACCTTTCCACAGGCATTCTTCCAGTTACCAGACCATTGATGTTAGCCTTCTGAGAATGACTTTTCAAATGTTTTCCATCATGTTACAGCATGTTTGTTATGCAATTATTATGCTTATTATGCATATTTATTTGCAAATGTTGCAACATTTCTATTATGGGTAGTTTTCATATAAAGCAGGACCAGAAGTCTGCTTAAGTCAAAATATCTGACAGACTATATAACCTTTTCTATCCTAAGGGCAATTAGATTGTTTTGAGTTGTGTTCTTTAAAACTTTGTATGTTCTAACCCATCTGTTTTCCTAAAATCTCTACTTCATTTAGGATGCATAGAACTACTTAGAGTACTTTTTCCATTGTTACCTGTTTTTTTTATTATTATTATTATTATTATTATTATTATTATTATTGTGAATTAAATTAAACCTACACTTGGAATTGTGGTTTTCAGACATTTTTTCCTCCTTTTTATAAATATCTTATATGCTTGCTTTTGTGCAGTCATTTAGTACTTTACTTGTTCTCAGGCTCTTCTTTTTTTTTTTTTTTTTTTCTTTTTAAAATACCTTAAGAAAAAGTTCCTTAGATCCAGTTAATTGAAAACATCTGATTAATCTAAACTGTTCTCTAACCTGTTTTGTTTTTTTCTCCCATACTTCAGGTTAAGGCCTTGACCTTCTCTTATTAATATATGCCCACATAAGCATGTCTGAAATTTCTGATGCAAGAGTAATAATTACTCTTGCAAGAGTAATAATTACACATCATCCTTTCAAATGTATTTTTCAAGTTTTTATGTCATTTCTACCCTCATATAATCTCTCTGGCTCAACAGAAATCCCTCAGAGAGGATCTTTTAGTTCAGTTCTTCACTTAGAGAGTGGACTTTACCAGACCCATGCCAGCAGTAGGATGGATGGCTTTCCCAGTTGTGACATAAACACTTATTTCTTGTCCATACATATGCTGTCTATTTTATGTTAAGAAAAAATAAACACATTGCATTTGATCTTAATTTTTGGATGGGTCTTTCAGTCTGCCATTATCATATCATATTGTCTGCTGGTACATTTTCTTGACAGAATTCCACTTCCCCATCCATCTTCTTAAATGATATAAAGCCATACTGAAAGTCCATTACAGTATCATTTTTCTTAGCATGTTCTCTGTTAAAATTTACTCATGCATGTTGGCTGCAAGTTACAGACAGGATAATTAATCTATGATAGAAAATGCTTAGCTTTAAGTGTTTCCATGTTTAATTAAAGCTCAAATTATGAATAAAGTTAAATTTTCTCTTTATGATTTTCCAAATGCTGTGGCAATGTGTTTCCCTCAACAACAATTTGTGTAGTATTCATGAACATGCATGATATTTTAAAACTATTTTCAAGTTGAACACAGGCCTGTCCCATCTAAAGACTTCTTAAAGCATGGGACTAAATTTCACTGATTTTTAGGGAGACTAGTCAGTTGAAATAACATAGAGACTTAGCTTCTTCTTAAATACTGACTTAAAAGTTTAAAAATAATCCGGACACTTTCATAAGTAAAGTAAGTGAACAATATGCAGTACAGTTTGTTAGAAAATTGTTTCACATTTTTTTAATGTATATATTTAAGAGTCTGTGTGTGTTTGGATATAGATTTAAAATATTGTAGAAGGCTGGGATAATCACAATAAATACCAGTATACAAAAAAAAAAAAAAAAAAAAAAAAAAAAAAGTGAACCTGAAGCTGCAACTTCAGGAAAGAACATTTTAGTTCTATTATTCAGCAAAATTGCAAGAGGCTAATACAGCCTGGGGAGGATTGTGAAATGAATTATCCTTAGCTGCACTTTCCCTTATGGCCTGATTCCAAAGCAAAGCACTTTCCTTTTATTCCCTATAAATATCTTTTACTGTCATTTCCTGGTTTATTTTACTTTACGGACATGATCAGCTTTTATCTGCTTTTAAAGATCTATTTCTGACAGAAGGTAATGGCATTTTGAACTTTTTACCTTCACTATCACTTTAGAATTTTTGTGCAATGAAATTGGTCTTTTTTTTCCTTCTTAGTTTGCAGATGGTAAAAACTGATGTATATCACCCTTCCTTGATGTTTCCCATTGGGCACCAAGAAATGAAGAGAAAAAAAGCCAGGTCTGAATGAGATCAACAGAGACAAAAATTTAGCAATGTTGTTTTTCCTCAACTTAACTAGACTTGCATATTTCCTCCACAAAGTATGAAAGACAGAATCAGTCCAATAACACGTTACAGGAATTTCTGAACTGCCAAAGGCTTAAATTTTCTGTTACTGTGGATGGAGGACACACACTGCAATTACTTTAGTCACTTTGCATACTGTGATGTCTACATTCAAAGGAGCAATGAATTATTCAGAGTGCTTGCAGGGTTGCCAGTCCTGGATTCCCTTCTGTAGTCCACTGGGGAGACATAGCTCTACAAAATAGAGCATTTATGTTAAGTAATCTCAGCTCCAGCATTGCTTATTTTTATGCTGGCTGAATAGAGAGACCTTGTCAGACAGTTTGTTGGTGTGGATCAGTCAGTGATGCCTGGACACCAGACACTGATTTAATCTCTATGATAAGGTTAGTCTTCATTGCTATGTAGATGAATATGGCTTTTGGTATTTAGGCCTCTCTTTGCGTCGTGTTTTTTGGGCATCTGGTACAAAGGAACTCTGGAAGTGTAATGTAGAAAGCTCAAAGGTTTAACAATTATTTATTGATTAATGCTCACAAAGCATGTCTAGAATTTAACAAGTTGTTGAGTTAAGCATTAGTATGCTGACAATGCATGGAAGAGCCTTTGCTAACAAGGTCTGTGGTAGTCCAGAGGTCAGCCTCCAGGCTATATGATCGGTGGGTGGCTAAACGTCTGGGGGGCAGTGGAAGCTTACCCCAGGTGTTACCAGGACAGAAGGTTACATCAGCCTTAATGAAGCAGAGTGATTAAAATGTCCTCAAAAGCTGTCTGTTTACATTTAGATATTAGGAGAAAGCTAACCAAGTTTTTCATCTTTTCCCTACATTCAAGACCAGCCTAAGCAAGATGCTTAGTATAGAGAGTAAACACCATTGCTGGGCTTGGGCTAATTGGTGACCTGTGAGAAACTTAGTGGTAGTAGTGGATTTTTAGGGGGCTCAAATGCATGATCATCACAACTAGCATTAACTAAACCTGCTGACCACAGCCACTGCTGTGCTGATACTGGAATTCAAATGGGAATAGTTGTGGAAAATAGCTGTTTCACCCTACAGGAGTCCTTGCTCAGATTGATATTTAAACACAAGGACAACCTTAGCCTGGAGACCACATGGCTGCTAATTAGGGAAAATATATAATTGTTTGAATTTTGCCTTGAATAGCCAGTAAAACACATTGACAAAATGATTTGAATCTGTCTGAGTCATGACCCACTAGTCAATAGAAGATCATGAATTCTGTGGAGTCATTAAGGTTGGAAAAGACCTCCAACATCCTCTGGTCCAACTATCCCCATACCACCAATATCACCCACTAAACCGTGTCCCTAAGCACCACGTCCAACCTTTCCTTAAACACCCCCAGGGACAATGACTCCACCACCTCCCTGGGCAACCTGTTCCAATGCTTGACTTTGTCTCCTCTGTCTTGATTAACTTATGTTCATCAACACCAGAACTCCAGTCACCTGCCTGGATATACAATGGTGTTGGTAAGAAGCATTAACAGTTCATATGCTGTACTCTGTGAGCAGCTTAGAGGTATGGAATGAAGAACTAATTCTCTCAGACCTCTTTTCAGTGATGTCTAGGTACAGTTGAGCCAGTGCAAGGAGCACAATTATCTGATACAGGCCAATGAAGAAAAAAAAAAAAAAAAATCTTTTAGAGAACCTAGAAAGTACTTAGAAACTGTAAATAGTTTTGTGACTCAGAGAAATATATGTGGTGCTTTGTAAAAAGGGGTGCAGTTCATACCAACCAGACCTAAATCTACACTTTAGCTTTATGAGTAATAGAAGAATATCATGAATAATATTAATACAGCTAGAAATACCCTTCTTCCCACTTTGAAATAAAACCTAATATTCCATTAAATATTATCTTTGGGCACTGATTGTGTTATAGAATGAAAAATTAAGCCAATAAAATTGTAAAAGTGACAAAAAAAATCAGAGTAAATCAAGCAAAAATTTATCAAGGAATATCAGATTTATAAAGTAGTAATAAGGGAGATTTTCTCACTAACATTTAATATTCATAATTTTCTAGTAAATATTTTTTAATTCTTATTTACTAAATTATAATTACCACAGCATAAAGCAGTATAAAAAACATTGATTTAAAGTAGATTAAATTTCTAATTCTAAATTGATGTTGAAGATAAAAATATAAAACCACCAAAGTAATTGTTTAACTGTTAAATGGACCGACATAATTTGGATGTGAATATGAAATAATACAAAAATAGAAAATAAAATTTGCATACAGAAAATTTGAGGAAAACATGAAGCTTTCTGGTGTGTATATTTCTAGGAAGATCCTAAAGGTTTCTTAATTTTTCATATACATGGTAATGGATAGAAACGTTCAGAAATTTTTAGAAGTTATTAGAAAAGCCTCAAATCTGCGCAGACTAACTGCTTCTTACAAAAGAAAGCTTTTAGAAAGACATGTTTTAAGATTACTGAAAGTAGACTGCTGTTGGTCAGGTTTTAAAAACATGACTACTGAATTAGTTGTCAGTGATCAGCGTGTATATGTTACTGTGAAGTGGCTGTTAAACTTCTGTAATTAACCTTGCTGTGTAGTGAAGACTCCCTTTGAAAGTTAGAAGAGATGATCAGCATAGCTAGTGTAGCACAACAGTGGAAATCCTGGTGATTCACACAGTAGTATAAAACCTCATCACTGGGAATCAAAAATCTTGCTTTCTAGTCATGGGAGAATAAAATTGCTTTATTTGCGTTGAGATAGGAATCATATGAAAAGAGTAATGACAGACAATCAAGGTGGCTGCCTCCCTATGCATATGTTTTTCCTAAGGCATGACCAATCAAGCAAGGAGAGTGATTCTTAACAGGAGAAAGACTCTGAAATTGAAAAATAAAATTTTTTTAGCTTGTCAGAAGCGTTAAATACTCTTTTGGATTTGCATTAAGATACAGAAGACAATTCATAAGAGCTAAAGAGATACTAGTAGTTCAGTTTTACAGAACAAGGATAAAAACTACAAGGTTTTGGTACAGCTTTCTCAGAAATGAAATGTAACTCTGTTGCTTAAGAAATTATGAGGAATGTCTGACATATATTAGCCATAACACTTTGGATTTGAATGTCTTAGAGCAAATAATACTATATGGATTTGCTTATTTTTTAAATAATGGTAAGGGTTATACTTAAAGCTGGAAAGTGGAACATAATGATTACATATATATATCTCAGCCTGTGGGACAGAGAAAGGAAGCGTGGGCTGAAGACATGAAGAGATGAAAATTGTGTAGCTTTGGTAGCAGTCCTCACTCTTCCACTTACTGTCCACATATGAAGATATTTCATATATATCCATCAGTAATGTCCTATGTGAAGGATAACATGATATCAAGCTATCTAACAGTAAAAGAGTAGGGATAAATTAGCTGTTAGATATAAATTGTATAATTACATATTTTTAAAAGGCAATCTGTAAGGCACAGAAGATATTAATTCAAATTAGGCCTAGTTTATAAAGCATGAAGGAATAAGTGCATTATAATGACCAAAGTGCTGAATAGGATTACATAATATTTCTGTACTGTAGTGTCATAGAATTATCTCATCACATCCTATATTATCTGTTTTAATCGTATGTTAAATGATAGGGAAATGACATAAGAAAGAAGAAATAAGCAGGTGCCATCCACTTGTAATTCTGTTTCATTTTATCATGGGATTATTATTGTAAATATAAGTACTACACAAAAACTGTTTGATTATTAAGTTTAGCTAAACTCTTCTGTTGTATAATGCACTTCGCCTTCAAGCCCAATCAGATTTTTTTTTTTTTCCTATTTTGTCATCTGGGAATTTTTTGCTTTAATTGTATATCATTAGTTATATTTTAATTTTTGTGATAAATTATGTAATCTGTAATAGATAGAAAACAACAGTGAAAAAAAGTCCTGAAACACAGGAAGATTACTGAACCATAGGTATACAGGCTATGATGATTCCAGTATTCTCTGCTAACTCTTACATCCTTTAACAGCTGTTGGAAAATATATATATTTTCACAATTAGTTGTTAAGAAATAAAATGTTTTTTTTTTTTTTTTTTTTTTAAGAAAAAAAAAATATTGTTATCTTAATGAATGTTCCTGTAATTTAGAGCCATAATAAGTGCCAGTAATTTACTGGTTCCAATGAATAAGTAAAAAAGTAAAATACAATTTTCATTGATACATTAATTTCCATCATAGGCATTTCAAGGAACCTAACAATTAATGAAACATGTCTGGTCATGTGTCAGTACAGCTAAATCTTGGGTCTAATGGAATAGGTAGAGGCTATAATTTTAGATTAGAGGAAATAAAAACTGCACAAAGTCCAAACACAGCCATCTTAGAAGGCAAAAGTTCACAGAACAGTCAACACTTGATCAATTCCAGTTTCCTTAGTGGCAGTTCATAGTCCGCAGACTTTGGCTGGAGTCTGAGGTGAGCACTTCTGGACTAACTTAGGAATTTAGGAAGAATGATTGAAAGATTAAAAGTTTTCTGTTTGGTAGTAAATGTTTGAGCCGTAAGATACATCCTTTTCCTTTGTTACATTACAAATCCATAATAAAGCCATGCATTATCATTTAAAGGCTTTCCAAGGGATAAACAGAAGTGCCTTTTTCTTCACATACACTTAAAAATAAATCATTGCAATTCTAACAGAAGGTCAAACTGGTTCATCTCTGCACTGCTGCTAACTCATAAAATTAGATAACCAGAATATCATACAGAACTGCAGTAGCTCATTTTCCAAGAGACATGGCACGTATCTTGCATTTTTTATTAAATTTGCTCCAGACTTGCACAGTAAAATACTCCAGTGCTCTTCTGGTGACTGGCTAGGTTAAGGCTAAATTTGCAGGTGCTTTACTTACTAAAAAATTGGTGATAGGCTTTGCTTCTGTATATTAAACATTTATTTTACTTTAAGACATTTTAAAGGAGCAAATATTTAACATGAAGCTTTTGTGACCTTTTCACTATATCTGAATCTACCTCTTGCTTTTGATTGTCTTCTTCCCTTAGGTTGATATCAAAATTGATCCTACATAACTGGGTACATTTTACTCATGGTGTATCAGCTGTGTTTTCACATCAAGCTATTCAGTCACCTTTGTCTAGCATTTCTTTCCTTATGTAGTCAGTAGTATCTCATCCAATGCAAGCTCTGAACTATCAATTTTCTTCTGTAATGTCCTGAACCACCTTCCCTTGATTTTTCTGTTCTTTGTTTTAGCTGTTTTTACTGACAAATTTCATAGTTCTGTTTTTACCAGATATTGATTTTTTCATTGTTGTCTTTTGCACTAAAATTGCTATCATCTGTGTTCAGAAATGTCCATGCTCTCAATATGCTGTATAACCTGGAAAGCAAGCAAACAAACAAAAAATTACAACAACTACAATATACATACATATATATATATATATATATATATAAAATCCTTAAGAACAAACATTCAGTAACAAGATTAGGTACTGCACTGAAGGTGCAGGCTTCCTTTAATTTTTCCACATTTATCTTTTTCTCACTTGAGGGGCAGATTACATCCTGAAAAATAATATTAGGTTGTAACTAAGCAATTGCTATCCACTGTCTGAGATCTATGTTGTTTGCTTTTATTATTATGACAATTTCTAGAAGCCTTATGAACTAGGTGGTATCTTGTTTTGTGCTGTGTGAATTGTGATGTCCAAGGTTACAAAACTACTTCTATTCGTCTTTTTTGTTTCAGTGTCAGTGAGGTTCAAGGACATAATTGCACATAGATGTGAGCTTACATGCTCTTCTAAAATAAGGTCTTAGACTCTGCTTCAGCAATTAGATCTATGGAACTGTATACTATCATTGCTATGGGCACACAGTTCTATGCTCACAGCAAATGTGATTAATTGTTGAAGTCTTTGCTGAAAAATTATACTTTTTTTTTTTTTTTTAATGATTTATTCATTTGCATGTGTATTATGGGTATATGTATATGTCCATATGTAGAAACTATTCCCACATAACCTTAGTGAAGTGTTTTGCTGTGCAACAGCATGACTGTTAAGTTACTCATTCACAAAAGTGAATCCTATCCCGCAGTAGACAGTATGGGGATTCTCAGTAAAAGTAATGGAACTGTAGCTGCCTCTCTCTTCTCACTCCGGTAGGGACTCAAATGTAAAACTCCTGGTAGTTTTTCATTCTGTGCTTGTTGAATAATGTTTTCCTAGTTGTGGTTTGTGGCCTAAAGGTGACCTCAGATTTTATACTTTCTAAGTTTAAGTTATGAATACTTCAAATTAAGGATTTATACCAAAGGGTTCTGGGGGTACAGAAATCAATATATATATATATATATATATATATGTATATAAAGTTTTTAACTAGACTCATTTAAATCTATCTTAATAAATAAATTTTCTTTTCATAGCTGATGGAAGCTGTTTATATCCTGGGAGAAGAGGTAAAAAAATTAAGGTAACTCAAAAGAGATTCATGGGATTAATTAAACAAAACAATCCTTAAGGATTGCCAAAACTGTGGTCTTTGCATTATATGTTTACTCTGTTCATAATGATAAACAGGCAGTGACTTAATGAAATTCCTCTCTGATTTGAGATCCATAAAGGAGAATGGAGAAAAAATAAAGTAATTTATACCTTGTACAACAACACAACAAACTTAAAGAAGAAAAAAGTCCAGTCTGTTCTCTCTAGTCCACTAAATAAGCTGAAATGATCTCTTCTTCTGGAAGACCACGCAGTAGAATAAAATTTTCCATGTCTGTTCGAGAAAGGAACTCTTGTGAAAGAATATGCCACATGAATGGAAGCCTTCAAATAGTACAGCAATTTCTTGTACCATCTAGTTTTGGTTTTATAAGAGAGAGGATATAATTCTTCCTTGGGTACAGTAATGGGAAAGCAACCCTGACTTCAGAGTTTGTAATAGCCTCACTATTTTTAGATGGAACAAGAACTCCCATGGCCCTCTGATGAAAACTGCACAACAGAAGTTCCCAAGCATAGGAACTGCAGCTATAATAATGCCATTAACTGTTAGGTTCTAAATCTGTTTTTTTAACGTGAGATTTTTAACATGCGAAGTACATCTGATACATGATGTGAATTGGGCAATACATTCTATTTATAAAAAACAGTTGAATTACTTTATTCCATATAACAATGGGAAAAAAAAAGTGCTAGGATAAAGACTTTTTTTTTTTTTTTTTTTTTTTTTTTCTGTTCTTGTATATATAAACCTACATTTATTGGAAAGAGGATTAGGAGGTATACTTCATGCCCCTTTTTAGCATTTGTTTCTTCAAACTATCATGATGTAATTTCTTAATCCAGTTGAATCTATATATAGAATCATAGAATCATTAAGGTTGGAAAAGACCTCCAAGGTCATCTGGTCCAACCATCGCCTTTCTACCAATGTCACCTACTAAACTCTGTCCCTAAGCACCACATCCAACCTTTCCTTAAACACCCCCACCGACAGTGACTCCACCACTTCACTGGGCAATCCATTCCAATGACTGACTACTCTGTCTGAGAAGAAATTTCTCTCAATTTCCAACCTAAACCTCCCCTGGTGCAACTTGAGGCCATTCCCTCTAGCTCTATCACTAGTTAGCTGTGAGAAGAGGCTGACCCCCATCTCCCTACACCTGAGACTGCTGAGAGTGATGCAGATGTTATGGAATAAGGGGTGTAGGTTGTACTGGGTCTGGCTGGGATGTTAACTTTCCCTGCAGCTGCCCATACAGTGATGTGCTCTGCACTTGTAGCTAGAACAGCAGTGGTATCACACCAGTGTTGTGTCTGCTGCTGAGAAGTGCTGGCACAGCATCAGGACTCTCTCTGACCCTCCTAGGGGTGGGCAAAAAAATGAGAAAGAAACATCACCAGAGCAGCTGACCTAAACCAACCAAAGGGATATTCCATACCATATGATGTCACACTCAGCAATAAAAGGTGGAAAAAGGAAGAAGAGGGGAGGGGTGGGCTCTCATTGCAAAAACATCTGTCCTCCTCCCGAACACCGGCTACGTGCGTTGAGGCCCTGCTTCAAGGACGTGGTAAAGTATTGCTCATTTGTGGGACGTAGAGAGTAATTTCTTTCCTCCGCACTTCCACATAGCCTTTACTTGTTTTGTTTAGTTATTCCCTTTCCCCTTCCCTCTTCCCCTTTCCCTTTTTTTCCCTTTAGTTGAATTGTTTAATTACTAATAATATTTCCTTAATAATTATTTTTTTCCTTTAATTAAATTATCCTTATCTCAACCCGTGAGTTGTTCTTTCCTTTACTTCTTCCCCTCCTCACCTGAGGAGGGGGAGTGAGAGAGCGGTTGTGGTGTTCAACTGCCTAGCATGGTGAAACCACCACAGCTGTCTAGCCAGTTTTTAACCCAGAAAAGAGTATGTGTGTTCTATAACCTATACTAGTAAAATTACTTTCAGAAAAGTTAAAAATACATCTCCGTAAGTAGTCACAGAAAGCTTCATGTAGACCAAAGATTTCTTATAGAGAATAAGAAATAAACACATTCTTAATTAGCAAAAAGACTGCTTAAAATACTAAGTAAAGTGATTGTTTAATTAACTCATTAACATTGAGATAGATAATGGAAATAAGAATATGATGTTATTCTTTGTAAAATGTGAAAGCAAAATTACACAAATTTAAATTTAAGAAAGATTGAATGTGGTTATTTGATTTTCTTTTCCCCACATCATGTCCACTCTTCACTATGGTAGAATACAAAAAGAAAAAAGAAGGAGAATGCTTGAGAGGCAAATAAAATAGAAAAGGAACATAGGGGAAATACTTCAGAAACAAATATTTTATTAGATTATTCGAAAAATTACACTTTAAAAAAATTCAGAGTTTTTGGAAGCTGAAATAATTTTAAATACCCCAGTCATAAACTTTCACAATACATCTTTGTCAACTCTGACAGTATTGAGAAGAAAACATGCAGTAGTAGTATTTTGCAAATAAAAGGTATCTGAAGCACTTAAAACCACCATCTGCTTTTCAGATTTTTATGATATTTGATAATGTTTGTTTGTTTCCTCTGTATTACCTTTTGATGCACATGATGTAGGTGATTCAGAACCTACTCAGGAAAAAAATATAAGAAAATTTTTAAAAAATAAATCTTCATTTTTGAGATTAAATCAGATCTAATGCTCTGGCAATAACAAAATGTACAGATTTAGATTAACCATGATAAGGATCTGGGTCACAATTTTTACCTGCAGGCCTTGCAGACTGTAGTGTAGGAGAATGTAGAAATTTCTATAATGTAATTATTTCCAAATGATGGATAACCATATTCTTCAAATACTAGCATTGTTATTTCATACTCTCGCTTATCTTATGCAAACTCCTGCATCTTGTACAAATAATCTTATACAGAAGGACAGAATAAATAAGTATATTAATAGTAGTTCAGCACATATAAAGCACTGCAACATTAAGTACACAACAATATGTCAACCACATTAGGTTGGGCTAACTGGAAGAAAGATGACCAGGAAATACTAGAGATATCTGGAAGAGGTGAATTGGAGCTCTCCACAGGTAAAAAGGTCAGAATAAATAGCCTAACTACTTGTAGCTGATAATTTATAGCCTATAACCTTACATGATTCCATGCAGAGATTTATATAATATTACATAAGTGCTTAAGACAATAAAAGAAATAGTTGGCATTATATGACTTTGAGATCTGTTAATGAAGGAGTTCATGTCGTCTTGAACTTTTTCATAACTCAGCTGTTAGCGAAGATTTTATGTCCTAGGAGTACAAAATTACCTAGTACCCTGGTTGTTAAAGTAATACTTTTAAAAACAAACAAAAAAATCTTTCCTCCTCTTTGTGATGTCACTACCTGTCACCAGTGCTTCATATCTACTACATTGTTATTTATTTACTCAGTATATTACATCATTAGATTTAGTAATGCTTGTTCTTTCTATTTTACTGGGGTGGAGATAGCTTTCTTCATAGCAGTTTGTATGGTGCTGTGTTTTCTATTTGTGGATAATTCAGTAGTATTGATTCACTAATATTTTGACTCTTGCTGATCAGTGCTTGCACAGTATCAAGATTTTTTTTTTTTTTTTTTCCCACCCTAACCCCCTAGTGACTGAGCATAGTCAAGAAAGTTAGACAGACACAACCAGGACAGCAGACATGAATTAGCCAGAGGGAGGATATTCCATGTTATACAGCATCATGCTTAGCAATGAAAACTAGGTGCTTGGTCTTTCCAAGGTAGCCATTGCTTGGAGAATGACTGAGTATTGGTCTGCTTGTGGAAGGTGGTGAATGAATGACTTTGCATCATTTGTTTGTTTTTATACTCTTTCCTTCACCTATTAAATTGTCTTTGTCTCAACCCAGGAGTTTTCTTGCTTTTGTTCTTACTTTATCCTACATCCCATGGGGCTGGGGGAAGCCAGTGTGTGAGTGGCTGTGTTGGTGCTTGGCTGCTAACCATGGTGAGACAACATCAAGTACTGTAAATAGCTGTAAGCTTACTGAGAAGATACCCTTGAACCTTTGTTTTTCCTTGCTACTGTTTGGAAATAAAGTGTTTGGGAGTGTCAACAGAAGAGCATGGTATCTTTGTGTGTCAAGATGAGGCACTGGGTGTGAATGTATTTCTTCGTATCCAACTATACTGCAGAGATGGTATTCATTTCAAGAAAGTCATGTTCAGAAAAGGAAATCATGAGCTATTTTTCACTGCTGAACAAATAAGGGACTAGATCACTGGAACCATGCCCAAGTATGCTTGGCAAATGTTCTCTGACACATTTAGTAGTTGTACCAAGCTTTCTATACAAAAGAATAGAGGGGAACATTTTTCTCACTCTTTACTGTCAGGATGATCCAAGTTGGTTGAAGACTTAGTAAACACGTAATCTTGGGTTCATTACTGGACTTGTATTGAAAAAAATAAAGCAAAATAATATATGTATATACAGTAGGCTTTTAAATGGCGCAGAGTATGCACAACTTTTAAGGCCAATGGTCAATATACCCAAATAATCTCAATAGGATGCTGCCTCAATGGGAGATATCATTAGGAAGCATACAGAAGCCTGGCTGCCCCCAAGCCTTGTACCTCTTTTACCCATTAACTCAGATTTGAGAGATCCTTCTAGAGTTCCTTGTCATTAGTGTGTCTAACAACTATCCAAATATTAACGTCAGCAGCAAATTTGGAGATTTCATTGATTGCTCCCTTCTTTAGGTCGTTGTTAAAGAAGCTGGGTAAAAACAGTTCCAGCACCAGTCTTAAGAGGCTCTTTTCTACCCTAAAAAGTAATAATTGTGCTCTCTCCTTTGCTTTCTAAACATAAACTGGCTTTATGAGATCCCATTAAAGGACCAATTCATTACTTCTGGCAACTTTCTGTTTTATGGCAACTCTCTATAGTGGCAAAGTTTCTTTAATAATTTTCCACATGGAATCTTGTCAAAAGATTTTGAAAATCGAGGTATGTCCACAATATCCCTTTATCTAAATGCTTGTTGGCACCCTCACAGCAAACCAGCACATATTTCCAAAGTATTCTTGAATTAAAGGCTGTGCAAAGCTGAGTTCAAATGGCATATACATATATATATATTTCATCCAGAAATATAGATTTTTTTTAAAAAAAAAAATTGAACCTAATTGCTTATATTCCCACTTAAAACAAAAATTTATTCCCCTTTAAACAAAAATCATATGTTTATGTCCTTGACTTTATTTACCATAGCATGACTTTTCACTCACATTTTCTTTCAACAGAATGTTTCTTTTAACAATCATATTTACCAAGATTATTTCATCACTGTTACAGGCAAAATTTCACGTTACTGTAGAAAAGAGAAAACAGTATATTCCTTTAAGAAAGAAAAATGTTAGTATTTAATACCTGAATTACTGGTACTTGAGAGAAAACATTCTTTGCACATTATGCCAGACCTATGTTTAACTAATATTCGTATGTTTTTTTTTGTTTTGTTTTGTTTTGTTTTGTTTTTTAATCTCAGTTTACAGGATTTTCACATGGATTTTCTTTTTTTTTTTTTTTACAGGTTTCTGGCTAGTCCTTCAAAATGCTCTTATAATTTTGATGTTGGTAAATCTGAATTTTGCTTTGGCAGAATATCTCCTAATTATCTGTAATTTTATTTTTTACTGCAAAATCGAACCTTTCAGAGGATATTATTTATTTGAAATCAGATGAAAAATCAGCTTTATTAGTTTTATTAGCTTTATTAGTTTTATTTAACAAATGGTCTGTCTTCCTCTCAGTGATTTTGAACAAACAGGTATATTCTGTTGACTTTCCCCAGGGTACTCATATTATTATTTAATAGACATTTCACTGGACTTGTTCACCCTGAAAAATTGCCCATTTTCTTTATATTTGACTATTCATGTGATCACATGTGACTGTAACGAAAATCATTGTTCTGGGAGATTATGCTCTTTTCAGCCTCCATAAACTCTCGTTTTTTGAAAACACTGCAAAAATGTAGGTGATAATTTGACTTTCTAATTTATGGTCTCCTTTTCCTCTTGGATAAACTTGATCTCAAAGATATTCAGAAAGATGTAAGATGAAATATTGATCTTATTCTTATAAGCAAGACATTAATGCATCAAAATGAAATTGTAAGCCTGTTGAAGAAACTCAGATGTTTCCTACAGTGCAGGCAAACAATTTATTTAAGAAATAAGGAAAAAAAGTACATTAACCTGGTATATTTTTCATACCTGTTCCTTTAGGAGGAGTCATCATCTATTATGGTTATTCCTTTTGCTTCTGGAAAAAAAATAGAAACTCAGGCTTAATATTTTTGTTACAAAAGATATAGGACTTTTCTAAATAAACAGATTCTGGATGTTACATCTAAACTCCCCTGCCACTTTAAATCTCTGAAAATTCGGATATTTGTTCCTCCAGATCAGTCTTGGAGACTTGCTTCTAGCAGACTGTACTGGAGTCTCTTTTTCCCCAAAGAATAATTCTAATAACTAAATTTACATGGATTTTTTTTTTTTTCTTTTTCAGTTAGTAATAGAAAAACCTTCAATTATAATTGTAACCTGAAAATAATGTCTTATAAAGTATGTATTTCAACTTGAAGCTGGTTATTTTTTGACTGAAAATAATTCCATTTTCCATTAATAGTTTAAAGAATTGACGGAAGTACGAAAGATGGAATGGCATTCTTTTTTTATCAACAGAATTGCCAGTTTGGTTTGCCTTCTGTAATCATTTATCACTTATATGTGTGAATGGAAAAGAACAGAGATCTCTAATCCAATTGCAAGCTATTAAAAGAGATTTTTACAGGAGAAAGGATTCAAAATTGGCTGCTTCTACAAAGCTGGGAAAAATCAGGGTTTTCATAGTCAGTATACTGACTATAGCATTTTGACACTATTATTGAAATAAATGAAATACCTGCTAACTCAAATTGCCGAAACTTTTATACTTGTACTTTTTGCAATGTCAGTTAGGCAAATGCAAACTAGAATACTGGTTTATTTGCAAACTTTAGAATTCTGCCTTATGGAATTATGCTGAAGCTGAAGCATCCAATTCTCGTTCCCTGTTTCTCATTTCCCGTAAGAAAATTGTATGAGGTCTGAAATACAGGGAATTTTAAGAGACACTTATCAGTGTTTTTACTTTTACCATGTTTCAAAATGACCTAAAAAAGCAACTGTTTTTCTCTTTGATTTTTTTTTTATTATTATTATTTATTTTCCTTCAAAGCGTGTCAAGTCTGTCAGAGTTGATTTACATTCGTATGTAAATCCTTCCATGCAGAGTAGTTCTGTGCCTTAGTTGACAAGTTTTCATCATTTTTTTCCAGTCGTAATTCTTACTTTTAAAGAAGACAAAGTGAGGCTGAAAGCCTGTCATCCGTAAAAGCTATACAATTTTAAATATAGTTGTTAGTATAGAATGTGCTGTTATATTTGATGTTGTGTGTCCCCATTTTGGATAGAAATTAAAATAAAAAAGTCACAATTGAATTAATAACACAAGTTATTATCCAGTCCTCTAAACTGGATTATCCTGGAAATAGGTGAAAATAGAGTGTATTCAAAGTCTTTGTAGTATTCTGTTAAATCACAACTCATCTGCCAAGCTATATCTTGCTGCGTTAAATATGTTTTGCAATACATTTACAATAAATAAATAAATAAATAAATAAATAAATAATTTACAACAGTAGTGTTGTGTATTATGCCATTCAAAATCAAGCAATTTTAAGTAACAGGTTACACAAGCAATCGCGTTTTTAACAGCTATAAATACTGATACCTTATTTAGTAAATTGTTTTTCATTTCATACAAAGTTTGGCACTGTCACATATTTTCCTCACCCTTAATAAGTGCAGTTAGAAGAGTTAAAGAAAAACAATATGCATTTTTTAATTTTGAAATACAACACTGCTGGAAAGTTGAGCTTCTGTATGAGCTCCTATTTAAAATTCTGTTTATTTTGTAAAAATAGGCTCTTATTCTGTTTCTGCACTTTCACTGCAGATCTCTTGATTTGTTCTTCTGCCTCCTGGTATGAAAGTCTTCATAGCAAAAGAGAAAAATCATGCAGACATCTGAAAACAGCTGCCATAAGAAAGCCAATTTCCATTTCATTTTGATAGTGGAAGATAGGTCCCTGCAGGTAACCAAAGCATTTTCTCACAGATTGCTAGCCATTAATAGAATGTCAGACATTAGGTGTCTTTGTGATCGACTGGATATTAGAGGAATTATCTGAACACAACATTCCCTCCTTTCTGTGTCAGCAGACTTTTCACCCTGTGCTGGAGAATGATTAAACAAGAAAATAAAAGCAGCCCAATAAGGCCATAAATCCTGTGGAGCTGCAGATGTGGATGCAATATAAGCCAAGTAAATTGTGAATCTGTTAGGCTTCTGCCTCAGCAAAGATAGAGGCAGAAGTTTAATGGCCGAATTTAAAATTTCACCAGTATGACTGATATGATATGATATTTCTGTGAATATCAATACTTAAGTTACCTTTTAAAGCAGATTAAAAAAAAAATAAATAAAAATAAAAATAAAAATATGGCTTTCACTATATTTCTCATAACTACATGTGCAAAGAATTACCAAGAGCTAGCAAGCTAGCAGAAACTGTAAATCCAACAACATTCTTTTATTTTAATTTTCAATCTAAAGAAGTGAAATAGTGCAAATCCGGTAACCACTGTGGTTTTGCTTATCTGGGACAGAAATTTTATCACTTCCTTTCCGAAGAGATTTCATATCTTGTGCATGAATATGACTGTTCAGCAATGTTGTAAAAAACTGTAAATGAAGTTTTATGGTGTAATTAATCTATAGGCGTCTCCTATAAATAAACAGAAGTTCTTGTGTACTATTGCCCTCCTTTTCACATTATTTGTGTCTTATGTCAGACCTTAGTTGAAACAAGTTTTCAAGACAGAAATGAAGCCGAAAAAGTTATCTGATGAGAAATATGTTCCTCTTAGTTACTATGAAATTTGGTTTGTTTCTTTGCTTGCACTTTTTGTTTGTGTTAGTGTTGGGCTTATTGTACTTTCATGGTTAACAATCCAGGAGTTAGAACGAGGTAAGTAACCTTTAACCTTTTCAGGAGTTCATCAGTAGAAGTTCAGACTTTGAAGACAGTGTCATTGTAATTATATTTCATATTTCATGCTATGGTTTTAATGCTTTTGGATGGTTGTTTTTTTTTACTCCCCTGGAAATTGATGTAAACAAAATAAGCAAAAATATAAGCACTTGAAGGATGTCTGAAGTCAGAGAAGAATTTTCATGTCTTAGACTTTGGGAAAGGTTCTTGGAATGCAATTGACACTGTAAGGTTTGGTTATTCAGTCATATTTATCCAATTGTGAAAGTAACATTGCAAATTGTGAATTTCTGCTTTTGTTCTCCATGTGTAACATTTGATTCTTAAAGATATTCATAATACACTGGAGTCTCTGAGGAATTTTAAGGTGTTCTACAACTCAAAATGTATTGCTGTGAGAGAGATCCTGCATTAGACAGGCAGCTCCTACCCTTGTGTAAAGTTAGTAGGAGGTATTTTTTCCTATCTAGACAGTGTTTACAATGTGATACAGTCACATTACTGATGATCAAAGTAAATTAAATTTTAAAACTCTACATAACAAGATTTTGAAATGGAACTGAAAATTTGATTTAAAGATTTTATGAGGTATAGGTTGACTGTGTACTGGAAGGCCACAACTGGAATGCTGTGTCCAGTTCTGGGCTCCCTAGTACAAGAGAGACATGGAGTTTCCAATGTATCTTTCTTTTAGAAGATGCATTACTAGGAGCTTTATCACATATAACTAATAATAAAACACTTAAAACATTGTGTTTTGTCATGTAACAACAAATGCCTTTACTATTTAAAAACATTTGTTTAAATACATTTGCAGTTGATGATAGGATAAATGGCCTTGAAAGAAGCTCAAAGTAATCTACTGTTACAGTAGATTTATTTATTTATTTATTTATTTCAGTATTAAAACTCATTTTGGGTGTTAATACCTTTAAAACCTTTCTAAAAATAACACTGGTAATGTAACTGGTACGCAAAATGATGTTTTCTGTCAACCACATGTTAATGTCTTAGGTCTTAATCTGAAAATTTCCAGTGCGTTATACAGTGAGAAGGTATTTTTAATGTAGAGTGAATAGTTTTATGCATATCTCATATGCTATAGCATATTAAAAATCAAGATCAAATTTGCAGTAAGGACCAATTATTTAGTTTTGCATAAATTCCCCTGGCATTTCATTTACGTAGCGGTAGGAAATTTCAGGTCAAAAATAACTAGTCCGACACAAGTGTTTCCAGTGTTAACATCAAAAACAATATACATTTATATAAAAGCAACACCACTTTTAATACAGAAAATGTGAAACAGTAATTCTTAATATTTTTAATCAAGAACACACACACAAAAATCAAATTCGCAAACCATCATGCTTCCAGTGTCTCCTTGTCCCTTGTGCTAGACATAGATTGATACGCTACACAGGTTCATAGAATCACAGAGCAGTTGGTGTTGAAAAGGATCTCTGGATGCTATCTGGTCCAAATCCTGTGCTCAAGTAGGTCCACCTATGACTGCTTGCCTAGACCCATGTCCTGAATGCTTTTGAATATCTCCAAGAGTGGATACTGGGCACCCTGTAATGTAATCTATTTCATTTATTTCTATATAATTCAAATTATTTCTATATAATTCGATTTTTTTATATATAATTCAAATTGCTTAATTTTGTTTTTAATTATCCAGTTGAAACAGGTGGGAATAGTCATCTCTACATGGGAACATTTAAAATAGTCTCTGGGACAGCATTCACTCCTTCTTTGCATGATAGATCATCAGCTGACTTCAAAATCCTTGCCTTTGATGTTGAACAGATGGTAAGAACCTATTGATCTCTGGTAAACCAACAGTATGTGATAGCTATATTAATTTCCTGACATGACCTGCTGTTGATGCTTTTTTACTCTCTCCAAAATGTGATTGTTAGTGTCCTAAGCCCACTCAGAACTCAATATATTCTTTATTTGTGAAAATCTGAGAAGCATCAAAGAAAATGATTGCTACAGTAGTCTATATATAAGGAGGAAAAAAGTCAGTATTAAAGCCATGAATGCATTGTGAAACATTGAATTTTTCATTACTATATTGGTTCAAGATTTATCTTCTTTGTACAGATACAAGAAATTTTTCAAGCAAGTATTCTGACAAATGAATTTGAGAGATGTGAAATTTTCCAGTTCAAGTAGGTACAATTAAATTATACTTCTTAAAATAAATGTTGTCAAAAGTCCTCGTTTAGCTATTTCTCTCAAGAGTGTTTAACAATACCTTGCTTTTCAAGTCATCCTTTGTATAGCATTCCTTTCACTTCTAAGGGCTGCTGTGGAAAGTTTAGCACAGCTGTGTTTCCCTGGGCAAACTTCCTTCCCAGATTCCTGTATGTCTGTGCCTTGACCAAACAATACATTTGCAGGGTTGGTGTTCTTGCCATCTAGAAGAAAGTTCAGGGCAGTGACCTCCTGTTGGCATAAGCTGAGATGAATGGAAGTGCGCTCAGATGTCCCTATGGACAAAGATGTATTTATTTCATAACCCTTCAGGTGTTTGCACAGGGGCTGTCACTTGACACCATGTAAAAGATGTATCCTGTGTGTCCTAGAGAGTCAGTAAGATAGTAAGAGCTGTTTCATTTATTAAATTTTAACTAATTTTTCAATATCTTGTTACATTGGTTGTCCTGCAGAAGGCTATCTGGCAAAAAAATATATATACAAATTAATATATATATATATATATATATGGGAAATGGAGTGAGGTCTGTGGTATTAATTTCACCTGCACTGTTCTTCATGAGGTCTTGATTTTACAAAACAAGTGTAATCCTGTCTCCCACTATTTAATAGTTCCAGAACACTCTTCATTTTTTTTTTTTTTTTTTTTTTTTTTTTCTCCCTACAGGAAGCCTGAAGAAGGTCGTGAAAACTTCAAGTCTCAAACTGGGTAACTACATAGAACAAAATACATAGGCAAGAGACATGGATATTAATTTAGAAAATTACTCTGTGGGACAATGAATAAATAAAAAATATATTTTAGATTTTAGGAGTTGATAAATCTCTCTGAAGTGCATATGAAGTTTGATATAATCCATAACTTTCATCCAAAACCATCCTTCAAGATTAGAACAGAAGAAAATATAATAGTCCCTGGGATTGTCAATTCAGAAGAAAAATTGGAAAAGTAAGAACAGTGGCATAGATAAGAAACTAGCTAGAAGGGAAGGTATATTGTTTTGTGCTAAGCTTGCTTGTGAAAAGCTACTTATACAGGGGGATTGATCTCAGTATGATGTGTAACCTCTGTTTTAGGCATGTCTGCTAAAGAAAGTTTAGGTGGCACACTATAATAAGCAGTAACAAAACAGAGAAGATCAGGACTCTAGGAGAACTGAAGGACCTTGAGGAATGAAGGACAAAATCAGTTACCTTATATTCAAGATGAGGCAATTAATAAAAAAGTGATAATTACATGACAGCTGATGATGTTAATAAACATTTTCTCTGTGGAAATATGAGAAAAGGAGGAATTTTGTATATGACAGTACAAGAGGCAGTGGGCACAAACCGACAAAAGAGGCCCCATCTGAACATAATGAAAACCCTTTTTCCTGTAGGGGTGCCTGAGCACTGGAACAGGTTGCCTAGAGAGGTTGTAGAATCTTACTCTGTGATGATATTCAAAAGCTATCTGGACATGGTCCTGGGCAAGCAGTTCTAGGTGGCCCTGCTTGAGCAGATGGGTTGGACAAGATGACCTCTAGAATTCCCTTCCAAACTAAATCATTCTGTAATACTGTGATATCAGCTGTTCTTTTTATAACTGTGATATAATTGCTTTCTGTAAACACATGAAATAGACAAATATTTAGATGAGATAGTTCAATTGAATGACCATGCTGGCAAAAGAAAAATAGATATTTGCCAAGCATGAGTACATGTATGCTAAAATGAGAATCATATTTGAAGTAGAACAATCATTTGATTGTAATAGTGAGTGTGTAAAACTAATTAGAAAGAGATGAAGTATTATCACCTTATGAAGGGTTTTATAATATCAAGGGAAAGAAGTAGGAAACAGAGGAATAGGTCCCTCCCAGGCTATTGTCCCCGAGTGGATAGGATCCAAGTAGCAAAATAAAATAAGAACATACAGTAGAACATACCAAAAATTGGTATTGAAAATAGAGATATCTCTGAGCTAGTTGCTCAGGACTCACTTTATAAGCAATGGGAAAAAAATAAAAATAAAAATGTTACTTTTAGAGTTTTCTCATCTAGTTTATTTAAATGCTTTTTTAGGAGGAGATAAAAGAATACCTAATTTCCTTCCATGAACTACAACAAAAATCTAGATATCTGCACTGTAAATATCTATATTTGGTCAAATGAATTCTGCCTCTGTATCTTGACACTGAAACCACAGAAGCCATATAAAGTCTGATGTCTGTGAATGTTAGATCTTGCTTTTAATGTACCAGAATGTATGTCTTCATTTTTACTTTGAAATAATACTTGTTTATCTCAGAAATGATTTTATGTTTGACTCTTTTCATTAAAAAAAAAAAGTGTTTATCCCTTCTGGCAACCCTGTTATTTTACCCTTGTCTCTGTTGAGTCACAAGGATAGCAATAAAAGCTTTTGTTTACTCAGCATGGCCTAGACGTTATCAGAAACAAGTAAGAAATTTAAAAGGAAAGTTCTCCCATATACTGCAAACTGTACAACTGCAAGCTTAATGCAGGCTTAATCACCCCGTATCAAAAAGCACTTTTGAGTCTGTTGCCATTGGATATTATAAATGCTTAAGAATAAAAAAGATTATACATAAAATTAAGTAAATGGAAAACAAAAACAAACAAAAACAACAAACATACTTTGACACTACCTTAACTTAGCTACAAAAATATAGAATGTAATAATAGTGTCTAGGAGGGATGCGAAATAGACAAAATTCTAGATAAAATTCAGGCCCCATAGAAATTAAATATAGTTTAACCACTTATTTCAAAATATCTGTGATTTCAGCCTTTACTGTTTCCTTATGAGAATACAAATAATCACGCAGCAGATCCTCATGGATGCAGAATCCATACATGATGCTTGATATGTAGAAGTGATCAGTTTGTGTTATATTTTTATAATGTGAACATTTGAAGGTTCTCAGTCGATATTTTAGAGGTTAAACTAGGAGACCTGTTCAATAATTAATAAACCTACATCTCCTTTGGTTGACTTGAATTCAGCTCCATTGCAGCAATTGATATCAATGCTGTTATTTTTTTTCTACCACAATGAATATAAGAGCTGCAAAAGAAAGAATAAAAGTTTCTCTAACATTCAAAGCTACCTGATAATTAAGAGCAATTTCTTCATGTGTCATGTTGATCAGCCAACACTTTATGATACTTTGAGTTTTCAAATGGAATCCTGAGATAGAAGGGACCCACAATGGAACCTGTGTTGGAATGAAATATTGTCAAAGTATTAATTAGCAAAATTTCAGATTTACTGCATTATCTTGCTTAACTAATCACCTTCTCTGTTTTATATTGATAGTGTTGTTGTGATCTTCAACCTGTATCTTACCCAGAGGGTAACGGTTGAGAAAATAAAAAATGAGTTGCTTTTGAGTATTGACGCAAATACAACTGATCTTGTTCAGACTTTGAAAATTGATGTGAACAGCATACAAATCACAGGTAATGCTAATAAACATCTATCTTGACACAAAACCTTGAGAACTGCAATATCTTTGGATCCCAGCCATCAGAAATATTGTTATGCTCATGGGTGTTCTCCTTCACCACACAACCTATGTGAGCAGGTGAAAGAACCTTGTCACCCAGAAAGTATGAATCAGCTTAGCATGTGTTCACTAAGGAAGGAACAAAGGACAAAGTAGTGATTTCCAAGTCATAATCACTGAATTTCATCTCTTTTATGTAGCATAAAATTTGTAATTCCATTGCCCCTCAAATTAATGCAATTAAGTCCCAACTGTGGTGTTTCATCAGTAAATGCAATTATTATTTTGTTTTGCTGAAGAATATCGAAAAGGGCTCATTAAAATGCCTCTCTTCACATGAGATTTCATCTGTCCATTCCATCAGGAGTACTGCAATAAAGTAAGAACTGTAACTAATTAAAAATCATAATCATAGCACTTTTACTTCCTATATGTCATTATGTTCTGAGATGTATGTAAGAGAAGTTTTATATCTGTTTCAAAGAGGGAGGGAACTATAACACTCTAATCAGGTGTGATTTGCTTGAAATCAACTTCCACAGTGACTAAAAGTAACTTTCTTTCTTGCAAATCATCCCAGGTTAATTTAAACTCATTTATCTGATCTACATACTGTTTATGACACAGGTGCTCTGAAAAGCTCCTTTGTGTAAAAGTGTCAAGATAGAGATTTTCCAGATGAAGACATTTTATGTGTGAGATAATGAATAAGTATTGAGGATAGAAAGGAATTAAGAAACCTTGTCTTCTGGAAGGTCAGAGTTTTGGAAAAGGCTGGGAACATTGTGAAATGGTCAGAAGGAAGGATGCAGGACACTGCATAGTCAAAGCTCTTTTTTTTATTATTATTATTATTTATTTATTTTTTAACCTTCATTTTCCTGAGTTGTATAAAACTAGATAATGCACTATAAAAGGAGTTTAAAATGAACTTCCTTTTTTCCAGAGTTTGCTGAAAATCTTACTACAATATTGCCTTTAACTTCATCAGGTCAGTATCCTTCATAAAACAGAAACTATTTTTTGTTATCCGTACGACAGAAGAAACAAGAATTGTTGTTCAGCTGGTATAATTTAGCAAAGCTGTGTTGACTGTAATTGATTCTTGACAGGTAGGGTCCTTTCAGTGATAGTTATCAGATCTTCATCATTTCTGACCATTTGAGAAACCAGTGATCTAAAGTCTGTACAAAAGCTGTAAGAGCATAATTGGAGGATCAAAACAAAAGTTGGATCTCTGTCAAACAGCTGAGTCACACAATGAAGTCTTCACAGATTCAGACAGGTAGATGAAGCTGCCTAAGCTCATGCTATGGTAACTGATATAGTGAGCAGTGTTAACAGAATTTCATTCCACTGACAGTCTGGAAGTCTTATGACAAGCCAAGATAATGCTTGACGTTTTAATACTTGGCTTATATGAGCAAAGTATTTTTCAGTAGTCTAACATTTAGTCACTGTTGAGTAGTCATTAGTACTCTTTATTGCCAATGGTACAGCTGGAGACTGATAATATACTGGTTTTCTCCTAGTTATCCCTTCTTCTGGTATGCTGTTTCAATGTGCCTGTGTGTCCTATGGTCAAAAGAAAGCAGAAAATGGGAGTGAGGGGGGAGGTGCCAGAGGAAGGAGGAAGGGAGCTGGGAGTTGTTGGCATCCCAAGCTGGATCTGGAAAAAAATGTTACTAGCATGGATTCCTTCCTCCTTGCTCTGAGAAAACCTGCCTGAGGTCACAGAATCATCAAATATCCTGAGTTGGAAGACACCCACAAGTATCATTGAGTCCAACTCCACACTCTGTCATTTTTGTATGCTCACTAACACTGTCAGCTTCTTTGTTCTTTCTTTTTCAATTCAAAGCCCACATTTTACCCTATGTGGTATATTTACATCTGTTGTAACGTGGTCGTGCTCTCTCTTTTGAGCCTAAAACCAGCTTTATCCACATCACATGTTCTTTAGATTGCTTAGTAATTGACCACATGGGATATGTGCTTATACTACTGATGCCTTGGTCACTGGCCTATGCTTTTACTCTTTATGCTTTTGTTATCAGCTTGCATATGCACTTTTGGGAGCACCTGTGACAACCCTGTTTTTTCTCAACACCCTTCAAGGTGTAACTTCCTGATGCTTGTCTTATTAGAAAAGCCTGCTCATGCATGCGTCCATATTTCAGGTCATTGAATGGTTCATTCTTCCCAACATAATGCTCCATTAAATGATGCATAGATAGGTATGTATATAGGTAGATACATACATATATAATTCTTTACAAACAACTGTGAGGCTGTGAATGATGTCCTTCCCTGAATGCAGCTTTGTGAGAACAGTCCATCCAGATGCACCCTTCCTGCACCTTCTGCTGGGCTCTCCTCTCTGCCAGAAGAGCTATGCCCTCATGTTTGCTGACATGGAATGGTCCATAATCCATTTAATTAAAAAACGGCCTAGCTTAGTTTAATAGTGTTTGCTAGACCAGCATGTTTTGATAGAACATTACTAGGAATTCTTCTTGCAAGTTTCTGCACTAGTAGGTATGAAAAATCAGGAACATCTAACAAAAGTAACTGTCTGTAACGTCCAATGATCAGCAACTTCTGCCAGCAAAAGTCATTAACTGGTGGTGAACTATAGAGAAGGCCTTACTGTACCTCCTATTATTCCTTCTAGCCCATCATCTCATCAACTGAGAGAGTCTGCTGACTGTAATGACACACAAATTTAAGTCCTAATGTAGTCAGTAAAAATAGTACAGAGGCATACTAATGCAAATTCAAAGAGGAAAAAGTGACCTTTTGGGAACCAGAAACTCCAGAGACATCTTCAGTAAGAGGAAGACTGTTATTTAAAAAAATCACTAGTGGGAAAGTGTATTGGAATAAGATTTTTTTTTTTTTTTTTTTCCAGAATTATTTTCAATTTACTATCATTAATACAAATCTACTCGTGTACCTAGATATTTGATTATTCCTAAGTATGTATAAACATTATGTCTACGAAGCTGGTGAAGGGCCTGGAACATATGTCCTGTGAGGAGTGGCTGAGGGAACTGGGGTTGTTTAGTCCGTAGAAGAGGAGGCTCAGGGGAGACCTTATTGCTCTCTACAACTACCTGAAAGTAGTTGGGAGTAGTGTGGAAAGCCGGGGGTCAGCCTCTTCTCACAGCTAACTAATGATAGGACTGGAGGGAATGGCCTCAAGTTGTGCCAGGGGAGATTCAGATTAGAAATTAGGAGACATTTCTTGTCAGAAAGAATGGTCACTTGTAGGAACAGGTTGCCCAGGGAGGTGTGGCATCACCATTTCGGGAGGTGTGGAGTGAAAGGTTGGACCTGTCACTCAGGGGCATGGTTTAGTGGGTGATATTGGTGGTAGGTGGATGGCTGGAACAGATGATCTTGAAGGTCTTTTCCAACCTTAATGATTCTGTGATGAACACATTTATGTGCATATTTCCAGTATGTTAGTGCAAAATACTAGACAGATTTGAGTCTCCTCACATGCTGAGATAACCAATATGTTAAGCAATGTTATTTATATTAAAAAGTACTTATACATTTAGTACTACTAATAAAGTCATAACCTGTCTTTTTCCAGCAGATCCCATGAGTCTAGTTACAAGCTCCCTGACATCAGTTCCAGGTCAGAACTTGTTTATTTACCAAGAAAACATTACTATTTTTTAAATAAATTTATATATATATATATATATATATATATATATATATATATATCGAAGGTACTGAAATGTATAGGACTATGTATAGAAGAATGAGATTTAAAATACACTAGGGTTCCATAATAATTTTCTTATGTTTATTCTGACATTTGACCATCAGAATCAAACCAATTAAGGTGGTATTACTATATCATTACCTAAGATGTGGGTTTGGGGATACAGTAAATAGTGCAGATCTCAGAAGATCTGAATATCTGCTTCTTGGTTCTGCCCCAAAAAAACAGAGAGGGGCTACAAAGAGCAAAAAGTAGAGTTCTAACCCAGGGTTTGTGTTTGCCCAGGTTCAGGACAACTCACCACAAGCAAGTCCACAACTTCAGGTAGGTAACCTCTTTTGGGGAAAAGAGGTTATATGAAACAGTCTGAGATCTTAGAATTGACTGTTTTTGTACATTCTGTTTTATATAAATTCTTGCATCCCATTCCTGCAAGTATACAATATGCGGGTTTAGCTTTTATTTGACTAGGGAGACCTCTTAAAAAAAGAGGGAACTTACTAGACTGTACATTCTACAAAAATGCTTTGTGTATTATACACATACTGATATGCTAATATTGATTATTATTATTAATATGATAATACTGATATCACAATATTGATACCCCTACTGAATGTTCACTTTTACTTCATAATATTTTTTCATGGTTTTGGGAAATCCGTAACAGATAGCAAATTCTCACATTACTTCTGATAATGGAAAGACAAAGCTGTTCAAATCTTTGAAAATCTCCTCCAGCTTCATTAAATGGTGAAAAATATATGATATTTATAAGAATTTCCAAACTCGTCTAATGTATTTATTGCCATTTCTTAGTTGAGTACAGAAATCATATTGAAATTTAGGGTAATTTGTTGTTTCAAAAAGAAAAATAAAATAATAATAATAAAAAAAAGTCAAAATGTTTTACTAGAAAATGTTAATTTCTTTATATCCAGTAGATGGCAATGCTGTTTAGTTTTATGAGTTGAAGAATAAAACTAGAATTAATCATGTCATTTTTAAACAATGTTTTCTTGTGTATTGGGCTGTACATAACATACTCTGAGATTATTGGTAGAGGTTTTGTTCTTGGTCTAGAAAGCACAGTCTCATCTTTGCTTATCTGTGTCAATTCATTTGTTGACACTACCACCTCCAACACTTGTCTTAAATATTTTTGGTTTAGTTCAGCTACCAGTTGGATTCAAAATGGCAGCTCTTTTGCTTTACACTCTTTGTGTTGCTAACATGTAAAGCATTTTGTTAAGCAGTTTGAAATGCTGCGGTACATCCAAACAAATTCCAGTCTTTGTCACTTATACTGAATATCTTACACATATTTACTTAATCTGATTAAAGAGTAAGAGTTGCATGAAAAATAAATCAAGCAATAATGTCTAGAGGATGCAAGAGGCTGCTCTTTTAAAAATTAATATTTTTGCTGCTTGCATAAGAAATTTTAGCCTCTACTTCTGAGCATTTAATAAAGTAAAGGAGCTATGTAGAGATATGTGTATTTTCATAATATTTAATAGAATTTTCAAGAATTATTAAATTGTTACTTATCCAAAGCTGATATTAGCTGCATGTTTTTGTTCACTTTAATATGACCTATTTCTGAGTTCTACGGATATCTAAGACTTTTATATACAGCTTATATTCTGTGGATGAACATTTATGTTCTAGCAAAATGCTATCAGTGAGATTCCACAGTTTTAAGGGTCAGCCCATGTATTCTTTTTTTTTTTTTTTTTTTTCAGAAATTTGCTCTTAGCTTATGAATTTTACTTTCAAATCTGAAAAGAATCAGGTTTCTGATATTTCTAGTATATCCAAATCCAATCTTAAAGGCTTTAGTTTTCAAGATCAAAAAATAAGCTTTTTTATCACGATGAGGTTCAACATTGTGATGTGTTGAGATTGAAAAAAATAAACTGAATTTTATTAAACTCAGAACAGAGATTTTTCGCTGTTATTTAAACCAAATGGCAGATCTCATGTTATTCAAGCATAAGAAATTGGAAAATGTGTTTATTATATTATATTGTGTTAAATAGTATATTTATGTAGAGGAAGAAGGTGGGAATTCATAGAATTTTTCTTCCAGCCCTACTCCAAACTTAGCTTCAAAAAATGTCACTTGTCAGAACTTCTTCACTCTGTTCCAAATTTACCATTTTATTATGTGATATTTCATTCCAAACTTTTAAAAATGCAGTTTTGTAAAACACAATAGAGGGGTTGATTTGATTTGTGCTAGAGTAATCAAAGGTAAGTCAATTTTCCTTTATAGTGTAACTGCATTACTGCTTTGTTGTTACTGTTGTTGTCCTTACTATTTCAGTTGAGTGCTTGCCACTTGCTGAAGTTTGTGCTGATGGTGTAACCTGCATTAGAAAAGATTTATTTTGTGATGGAGTCTTGGACTGCCCGGATGGTTCAGATGAATCTGAAAAAAGATGTGGTAGGAATGTAAATCTCTGCAGAACAGTCTTTTTGAACATACTTAAACATACTTAAATTCTGTAAATAATTTACAGCCAATAAATTGCATAATGAAGTCTAAATCAAGTCTAGCAAAAATAATAACAAGAGGGATTGTTACAATAATTATCTTGTAAATGGATTTTTTTCTTTTAAATTCTCATTAATAAGCTAATATACCAGGGCCCGTGTTTAAATTTCTGCAATGTTAGCTGTAAAACATCTGGCTTTTCCTGCTAAAATCCCCTATGCTTCAACTAAAAATGTACTCTCTAATACTAAAGCTATACTGAATGTACTATATGTTTAGATAAGTTTGTGTAATTTCTTCATGCGCTTTTATTAAAATTATGAATTACATTAAATGATAACTGAAATTTTCCCTTTGAGAAATAATTAGATGCCATTGAGGATTTTGAAGAGAACTTAAAACTGTTCATAAGGCAATATAGAAAATGATTTTTTTTCATTTCAGTGAGAACAAATTTAGATCAATGAGACACCTTTATAAAAACATAGTTGCTGTTCAATCAGAAAAGTTATTTTTCTTAACAAAATCAGCAGTCTCTTGCACACAAAGGAAAACCTATTCTCTCCTGCCTCCACATTCAGAGACTTAGGTGGGGTGGTGAGTGTGTACTGCATTTTGCAGCCACAGATGTCAAGTGTGTGACTCCTGCTGTGGCAGGAAATGTAACTTGGTTTGTTGACTGCACTTGCATATCTGACACAAATGTTTGATTTGCTGGCACCACAGTGAGACATGCAAGATGATGATGTAAACATCTGGGCAAAAGGCTCTAGGAGACCCTGCTTGAGCAGGGCATTGGACAAGATGACCTATAGAGGCCATCCTTCCAATCTCAGCTATTCAGTGATTCTGTGAAAATGTTACAGAACTACGACCTGATTGGTATATGATTGAATAATAATATATATATATTAAAAAAATAAAAATAAATAATGCATTCTTCACCACCAGTGAGCTTTTTTGCCCAGCTTCCCTGAGCATCTTTTCATTCAGTTGCCAATGTTCCATTTAGCAGTGAGCACTGAAATTGTACCAAGGATTCTCTCTGTGTTGCTGGTTACCAAATTTTGTGTACAGTTTTCGGAAGGGAGGCACATGTGTTAATGTTGCCTGCATTGCTCTTCACAGTCTCATCTCCCAGTCTCTAAAGTTTGCTTGCAAAGAGAACTTTTAAAATTTTCTGAGAGATGTTGAAACAACGAACTCCCTGATTATTTTATTTTATTTTGTTTTATTTTATTTTATTTTATTTATTTTATTTTTATTTTATTTTTTATTTTGTTTTATTTATTTTATTTTTAATATATCTTTTGTTAGTAAAGGAATCTGGAAAGCTTGCTGTGAGAACATATTTCTGAGCTCTCCTGGGAAATATGGTGGGGTCAGTCTAGTTTGAGTTTTCAGAAGCATGTCAAATGTTGGACTCTGCTTTAAAAACAAAGAAGAAAAATATTCTTTAGAATTTGAAATAATTTTAAGAATTTGAATATAGTCTTTGCAAGCCTGTTTCTGAAGGCTGGTGGAATGCTGACCCCATCTGCAAGTGGAATCTTCTTTAGAAAAAAGGTGAATTGCAGACCTGCCCATTACCTTCACTTTTCTGAGTGCAGCCAGCTCAGAAGGGAGACTTAGTTAGGCCCTTTAAGGAAAACATCCATCAAAATACTTTGGTAGAGTATCCACTGAAATGCATCCAAATCTTTATTTATCATAACAGCTGCATCCAGCTAGATCATAACAGTGATGGGCTCTGAGCAGGTCTCTCTACACTGGGGAAATCTGAAGGTCCTAGGGTAGCTTCAGCTAGACCTTTGTTCCATTGGAGAGGCTGAAGTAACACAGCTCCAAGGAGTTATTCAGTCTTTGATTTCTACCATCACACTGTTCTTTTGAGATGTGGGTTTTAGTTTAGGTATTCTGGTGGGCTTTTGTTTTTATTGTGGATAGAGCTAAATAAAAAGTGCAGAACCTTATAATAGTTAATAATTACTAGCATACATCTCATAAAAACAAATGCTTTTTAGTTAGTATTAATTATTAGGTCTCATTTTAAAAGCTTTGCTCATGATTTATTAAAGATACTACAATCACATCTGTTACATAAGAGGGAATTTAATTAATATTCATACATTGATAATTCACCTGCTTACATTCAGAGTTATGACTCAGCTGTGCCCTGGAGGCTGAATATGAATTCTACTTGAGCAGAGTTTTTCAGCTGAGGCATAGCCTCTGATGCACATGCCTTTCTGGATCTGATTTGCATCTCTCCCTGACTCTCTTCAATATAAAAGTTGTGAGTGCCCTGCTCCTTTCAGCTGAGTATATTATTTCTTGATCATAGCCAAATTTCACCAGTCAGTAAAGAATATGCACAACTGAGCTGAAAAGTACAGGAATATGCATACAACTTAAAATGGGCAGAAGAAACTAGCTGTAGTTATAATTCACTTTAGGGAGCTGGATGGGTCGTCTCTGTTCATTTTCACTGATGCCCGGTATTTCTAAGCAATTTATTCAGTTGCAATTAAATTGGCAGATTAAGCTCATAACCTTAAAAAAATGCAGTTCTGGCTGGGGGACAAATTGTTGCTCCATCACCCTTACTTTACATTTTCAGTCTTAAAATTTTCCATCCAAAAAGCAGAGAGCTTTTCTAAATGTATATATTTAGATTTCTTAGCAGACTTTGCAAAAACAGTGGAGTGAATGGCAATAAGCCATATGCACATTTGGGATACCTGCCAATTTTTCCATCTTTTTGATTTTTCACTTATGTCCCGTCCCTAGAGTAACAATACAGTCACATAAAGCTAAAAATGTCTAGATTTTCAGAAGTGCTTCAGGGTTTTACAAAGAGATGTACAGGTGATACATGATTCTTGCTACAAGTACACATAGTGGCGTTGCTGCTGTTTAAGCAATTTGGTTTGTTTTTCAGTCTTGATTATTTTTCTGTCTAATACTTCTGAGTTTATAGTATGTTAGCAGTTTTAAAATACAGGATACATGTGTGAATTTTAATGGTCTCTTCCTGTATTAGACAGAACTCAGGAAAATCTAAGATTCTCAGCAGAGTTTCAGACAACTGAAAACCTTCATTTTTTTGCATTAATTGATGAAAATTGAAAGGTTTATTTCTGGTTCTGCAATGGAGTGCAGTAACAAAAGACCATTGCAAAAGTACAGTAAGCAATTTCAATGAAAGGGTCTCTAGAGAAATGTGAAAGTCTGAACAGCACCTATTAATAATATCCGGCAATGCTGAAAAGCAGCCATGTAGCCTGTAAGTGTAAGGAAAGGGGAGACTGGAGGCTGAGCCCAGAAGGTGTTCACCTTGCATCCTTTCTTTACGGTTATTATATGTCTAGGCTAACATTTTGTGATTATATACATCATAACATTACTAGAGTATAGAGAGATTATACATATGGAAGCCAGCAAGTAATGCACTGCCTTTGGCGGTGAAAGGGTCTGTTGAGTGAAATATGTGGGCTTCATCTGACTGGTTTGGGGAGCTTCTCCCTGGAATTCAAGGATAAGAGGATTAAGTCCTCCTCATGTGCCTTGTATGCAACATAAGTAAATAGAAATGGACAGAGATGCGTGTTGGGAAACAGTTAAAGTAGTTCCTACAAAATACGTCTCCTGTCTTATTAGAACAACTGAAGCTCACCTTAATTTTACTCTTTCAACACTAGTAGCACCAAGAGTGAGGCCTTCTAGTTCATATTATTTGTTACTGCTTCACTGACTATCTTGTACTGGGGTCAGCTGCTTTGCTGTTCCTGTTCATGGTATCTCTTACTGGTTTTGATGCTTTTCTGTGTTCCTCATACCTGCTGGTTTCCATTTGGTGACTGCATGTGGAAATAGGTGTACTGACACCTGAAATTCATCCCCGGAGTATAGCCAGAGTTTCATTCTGGTATAAATGAAAACTAACCTTTTGGATGTTAAATAAATTATATTTTTTTTATATAATGTCTCATTTTAATGTCTTTATTAATAATTTCTTCTTTCTGTCTGCTATTTCAGAATGTTTTATAAATATTGACTTTGGAAAGATATCCACAATGTTTTCTTTGTTCATTAATTAAAGAAATTACACTGTTTGGGGGAGATGGTTGTAAATATTATCCCATTGGTAAATACAGGGAATGTATGAATTCAGATGGACAGAAAAGGTACTTCTATACCTGCTCTAAAATTGTAGTCTAATCTGATTTAAAAAGTTATATAAAATACTATCTCTCTTTCATGGACCTGTTTTCTCTATGTATTTAAAAACTTACATGGTCTACTTTCCTCTCAATATCCATGAAGATTGCAAAATGGAATATGTTTCTATTCCAGCTTATGCATCAGACAAAATTGTTAGTGAAATTCATTTTACATGGTCTTTATTAATTCAATATGACTGAGCCTGACAGAAACAAAGCTTAATTTTTATTTTGTTTTTGCTGTCATGATGGACAGAAAGAATTTTATGTTTTTAAATGAACAGACTAGGAGCCCTGATTTATTATTATTTTATATAATAATTTCTCAGAGGAGTACTATGTTCAATAAAATTTCAATTTAATTTCCAATATGATTGATTATTCATCATTTGAATAGTCATTATAGGTATGATTTCATTTCTAATGTTAATGAAAAGCTCTAATTTCTGGTTATAAGCTTCAAATTGATGAACTTACCTCTCCAGATAGTCTTGTACAGTACTGATTATATCCTTACTTGAAAGCTTTCTTGATGCTTTCTTAAAAATGGGAAAAAAACAACATCAGAGAGAATCCTGGCATAATGTTCAGTGACGATGCAGCAAAGTCTTAAACAGTGTTTCAGTGTCTTCTGCAATTACATAATTCAGCGTGAATTAACATTTCCAATATTGCTGAGGCTTAGAAGTATAGATTTTTTTTTTTTTAAGTAATTGATTTTTAAACTCAAGAACATGCATGAGATGGTATAGTACACCAAGAAAACAAAACTAATTAAAGCCTTTTGAAAAATTACATGATGATGGATGAGATTTACCTTAGATGAATGAACTCGATAGCTAGCAGGAAACTGGGAATATCCATTTATCTTTCTGAGTACTTAGTAATATGTAAGGCGAGGAACAAGGGAGATCATAAAAATAGAGGGAGCAATAGTGAACCATATCCCTTTTTGCATTTATTCACGATATCAAGTTTCTGATAGTGCATGAACTCATTTTAAGTAGCTGAAGACAGGAACTATTAAGGCAGGATATTTTTTCCTTACAAAGGTAAAAATTAAAATGAAAGACAGTTGGATTAGTTGAATCCTATGGGATTTTAATGAGTGTAATTGGTTTACATTACTTTGGATCAGCTGGATTGTTTCTGATTTAAACTTGAATTGTCTGTGCTGCTTTTTTTCACATATAGTACTTTGAGACTAAATAGTCATAAGAATTAGAAATGGGAGTTGGCTGGTAGTGTGTTTTATTTTATCTTCCCAGTGCTGCTTACAAAATATTTTCTAGGTAATACTTGCAAACCAGTATATAAGGTCACTCTATTTTGGCTCTGCTTCTGTTTTTCAAATGACATTTTTACAAATGTTCTTCATTATATCTTTACAGCTGCAGTTTGTGATGGAAAATACATGCTGACTGATTCTTCTGGGTCTTTCCACTCTATGAATTATCCAAAACCATATAATGCAAATATTGTTTGCCGATGGATTATACTGTAAGCCATTTTCCAACAGTTTTTAGCTAAGATTTCTTTGATTATGAGGTGTTGTTGTTTCCTGTACCTTATGCCATTTCTAATCTCAAATACCCCAGCATAGAAAATACATAATACATAATGGCATTTTCTCCCTTGTATTTACACAGCTTTTCTTTAAAGATTTTCAGGCCTAAAACCCATAACTATACCACAAATTTTCCCACTTGCAAGGATTCTTTGGCACGATTTTGATAAATCTTGTGTGTTATATGCATGCATAGGGACATATTTTTAAGCTCACAAAAAAGTATACAATTCAAAATAATTACAAGTTATATGTTTCAAAGTATTACAGTACATACCAGTGTTTAGGTACTTTTTTTGTATAAGACATCACTGTTATTAACATCTGGAGTATTCAAGAATTCCCTTGTTCCTCTTTATAGCCCAGGGAGAACAAAAAGGTAGCCATAGTACGTGATAAATCTCATCTTCATGTACTCACCTAAAATAAGTCAATGGTCATGAGTTTTAAGCTCCTAAAAATCCACAGAATTATTACCAGTTCAAAAGTTGCTGATCATGGCTTTGTAATAATAGCTGTTCTTTGATTCTGAGAAGTATTTATTTGGTAGAAGAGTTTAAAAGTAGTTTAAGGAAATACCTCTAAAATTGAAAAAGATTTGAAATTCTCATTCCCAAAGGCCCCTTTCACAGTGCTATCCTTTGAGCTTGTTCAGGACTTTCATCTTCACCTTTATACTTCAGGAGAAAGTCATAGTTTTTCTTCTCTTTAATACATTAATTCCTTCTCATCTTCAACAGTACCATTCATCAATAATTACTGGCCACAGATGATGTTAAAATACAGTGTGTTACAGGAAAAACACAAGATTGTATATTTCAGTACATACACCTAACTTGTTTCTCAGTTCATGGTGTTAGAGAATTTGAACATAATAAATAACTTTGTCTCAAGTGAACTACTGCCTTCTAAGCTGTTAATTTTGCTTCAAAGGTGGGTATAGTGGCAAGAGGCATTGTACTGAGTAGGTATCTACACAGGCTCTGTAACTGTCAAAAACTTAGTTTGGGAAATACTCATGAATAATTGTGAATAATACAGTACAGGTGCTGCTGATCTGTGTAATTACAGATTGATCAATGACAAAAGCAAACATCTGGTTTTATTTTCCAGTTATCTGCTTTGGAAAATTGTAATATCACTGAGAATAAAGGCCTGAAAAGTTCAAATTTTGGGTCCCTTTAGAGCAGAAACGTTCCTATGAGGGAACCTTTTGGGTTTTTCAGTTACCAATGAGAGACATTTTGTACTATTATTTTTATTATACATATGAAAATGTGTTAAAAGTTATGTTGTAACACATCCAAGATTTGCTTTGTCTTCTGCCTTTCTCTCTGTCTAGAATGATTTCCTTGTTGTCGTTGGGTAAAACATTTACATTTTCACCCCTCTAACTCTTCCATGAATGAAGAAGTAATTTCCTCTCCTTTCAAAAGTAAGAAGAGTGAGTTCAGTATTTCTCCAACAGATTAGTTCATCTTTCCTTTTCAACTATTGTTTTACTCTTTTCAATCCAAGGATATTTTTTAACTGACAGAGACACATTTTTCAAAAAATGCAAATACTTACTTCATGTTTCCCTACTAGTCACATCTGATGAACACCGGTAGATTGATGTTCAAAAGTTATTTTTACTGAGTCTCTTAATTACAGAAAACAAACAAACAAACAAAAAACAAAAACAACAACAACAACAAATGATGACATAAGAAGCTAAGATAATTTTGATATTACAACTTTAGAATTTGGACTACCATGTATGTAACTGTTTAAATATAGGTTACTACAGCAAAACAAAACCCAGTAATTTTTACACTTTTGTTTTTTAAATGACTTCTGCTGTTAAAATTACTGGATGATGATTAGGTTTGATAACATGTTCCCAAACAGTGGTTTTGAGATTCCCAAATCTTCATGTAAGTACTATTTTGTGCAGGAGACTTTTTTTTTTTTTTTTTTAACTTTTGTAATACAGATTTGATACACATATTGATACTATTATACCACTTCTCTGACTTGGTGAATTCTGCTGGAGCAGTTAGATGTTATCATCTGTCAATAACATGCAATAAAAAGAGATTTGAAATTAATGATCCACAGAGAAAAAAAAAAAAGACTGTCCAACTGAATAGCATGTCTTAGATTTTAAGAAAATTGAGTTCCTAAAATATACGTGATTCCAGTGAATAAAGGAGTAGTTCTACTGTTACAAATGGTTAATTCCCTATTCCATCAGTAGTTTTACAAACTAAAAGTTAGCCAAATAGCTAATCTTGATTAATAATATTGATTGGTGTAATTTCAGTTTGCTTCTGAACTGATTTTTTTTTCAAGCACACAATGAATTTACGACAATCAAAAACAAGCAAACAACAACAATAACAACAGCAACATTACTGGAGAACACGGCTCTTAATTTATTTTTTCTGGTTTATTTTCCTGTTATCTTAGAGTGCCTCAAGGGTTGTCGATTAAACTGAACTTCACTTCTTTTGAGACACAACAATTTGTAGACAATCTAGATATTTTTGAAGGTATAGGACAAAACAAGACTTTAAGAGGTAAGGTTATTTTTCAGATGATACTGGTTTTTCATTAATAACATTTAAGTAGTAAAATAAGCATTTTGAATTGAAAAAATAAAAAAACAAAACACAAACCTATGTGTGTATGTTTAAGTGACAGAATGCATCTGTATACAGTTTTCTGTTAGACAAATGATCTTGATATACTTAAATACTCTTATGAAATAACCAGAAATATGTTTACCTATATATAAAAAATCACAACAATTTTACAGGTCTTATTTGATCAACAGGTCTTATTTGAAAAATCTTGATAATTTGAACAGTGCCATGGTCTTTCTGGGTTTGTTTTTCATTTGAAATATGTTGTCAGAAGATCCTTTAACATTGCACACAGTGAAATAAAATTAAGGCATTTAAACTGAAGCTGATAGAAGTGCTATGGTGCTCCCTGCAATTTATTATATGCATGATGTTACTTCCTATATATTCTATTCTGGAAAACTGGGATTCTCACCATTTTTCATGACTCAGTCTGTCCAGATGAATTCCATCAGAGATGGAATACACATACTTGGAGATAAATATCTCGATCAGGAATATTTCTAACTCAGAAAGATCTTTATTGTATACTCCTATTTTTGGAAGCAGGGAGAGATTGGGAATGTAGAATAGTAAGAGACACCTGAAATACAGAATGGAGAAATTCTACCCCTCCAGTACTGCTCTGAATATAATCCCCCTTTGGGATTTAAATTTCTATGTGAGAGAGTGATTCAATAATATTCTCTGCCGGAATCATTAAGTTGTGTATTTTGAAAGACTGCTGTGGGGTTGACTGGTGATACTGCAAAGATGTAAAGACAATGTTAAAGACTGTCCTTCAGTGGGTTGCCTAAAATGTTCTAAGGTACACTTCCAGTAGACTCTACATTTAAGTAAATAAAATAATTTTACAGTAATTCAAAATTTCTTTAGTCCATGAAATTCTGTAGACATATATACTAATTATGTAAGAGAGTAAGTATATATACTAAAAACACATAGTATTGTTATTCTAGAGTTTCAGAGTGCTTATCTGTAAACCTCTAGAAAATTTGCAACATAATAAGCATGAATAAGATTATAGTTTTGAATATATGGGTATTTTATTACAAAATAAAAATATAATCACAGTGTAACATAAAAGATGTTTCTCCACTAGCTTATACCTATATTGACAGGTGAGATGGGATATGCAGAATAATTATATGGCAGCCAAAATGAATGGCTTCAGGGTTTCAAAGGCCTTGTAGACAGGATCACAGTACAAAAGAGAGAGCATTCTTTAAGACTCAAAAGACTAATCCAGCGTGTTTTTATAACAGCACTGGAGATATTAATGCACATGTGATTTTTATTTTTTTTTTCTCTGACTATTTTATTCTGCTTGTTTTCAGCTTCTCTCTCAGGGTCTAATGCTGAGACAGTATATATTTTTTCTCACGAGGCTACAGCTGAGTTTATATCTGATTATTCTGAAAATTACAATGGCTTTAATGCAACGTATTCTGCATTTAATGCAAATGAGCTAAACAGTAAGTGTTCTTTTTTTTTGTTTGCTTGTTTTCTAGAATGCTTGGTGAAACTATATTTTCAGTTTAATAAAATGGAGATGAACAGGGAAGCAGTATTTTCTGACCTTAGTTCCTTAATTTGCGTCAAATTGAGAAATTTCATCCTATTTTAAAGATCATATCTTTGATTTCATTAGGACTGTCCACAGGCCTACAGGCCTAGATCTGATAATAGGGTAATGCCTTACAAAGACTGTGTTGTTAAAATGAAAAAGTAAAACTCTGGCCATATCAGATGGCCTTCAGATTCCTCACCATCAGTTTGTTCACTGATAAGCACTGTGGAATCACCAATGCTTATCACTATTCTGTGATCTTCAGGTCATACCTGTTCTCCAGAGTTTCTTATAATCTAATTCATTGCCACAAATAGCAGTCCCAAGTGGTAAAATTACCATTCAGAAAAATACCTTCTTCGGTGACTAGACATAAAAAAAAAAAATCCAGATGCAGTAAATCTATGGTGACAACACAATGCAGCAATATGACTCATGCTCTGGTATTCTTTAGTAGTTAAGAAAAAAAAAATAGAGGCAGATTTGGCAAGTGAAGGCGGCTTCAGCTGCTACATTTTGAGAAGGATATGGATGGGGCACTTGATTAGGAAGCGATACAAATTCTTGTTACGTGGAAATCCTTGTTATGGGCTCAGCTGTGATTCAAGGCACCATGAAGAGATCAAATTATGGGAAGAAAAGTATTGAGAGTGTTGCAGCAAATAAATATGATCAAATAAGGAGCAAAGGACAAAGAAAGAGACATTTCTGGTGTGTAAAGCATAGGTGTAGGCTCTGATGGGAATCTCAGCTGGAGCAGCCCAGACTGCATCTAAGAAAAGAGGAGGATTAGTTCTTAGTGTTAGTTATGCAAGGGGTACTCTCTCATTTCCCCACCACTTACTGGTGAAGGATCAAGAAAGAAGTTTGATGAATAAGTACAAGAGCATGTCAGGCCACCTTCAGTGGTGTATTGTTTACAGCACAAATGACACATTTATTTGAGTAATACTGTGGCTTAGAAGAGCAAAATGAGAGTCACCATGGCTTCCAATTTTCAAAAACATTTAAAAAATTTACACTGTTTGTCACTTGTTCTTATGAAATTCTGAGAACACACTTAATGTCTGTCATTTTTATATACTAGAGTTTCTTATTCACAGATTATGAGAAAATCTATTGCACTTTTGAAGATGGCTTTTGTTATTGGAGGCAAGATTTGGATGATGATTCAGACTGGGAGAGAATTCAGGGCCCTACCTTTCCCCTTATGAGTGGTCCTGATTTTGATCATACATTTGGCAACATGTCAGGTAAGATCAAATATAATTTGCTTGCAACTTAAAGGAAAAGCAACTTTAGTTATATCACTGTAAGCTGTTTTCTTCATAGTGGTATTATTAGGATGTAATTTTATCTGCCATAAAAATGAGTCTGGGCTACCGTACAAAAAAGTTTATGCAACTGATTATCAGCTTGTATAAATACATCAAAACTAAAAGAAGAAACAAAGGAATATATACATTGATTGAAGTGTGAGGTATTGAGGAGTTTGGACTCTATTCAAAGTGACTTATCTGTTTGCTTAAGGGGAAAATAAATAAATAAATAAATTACTTTTTACTGAAATTACTTCTTTTTCATCCCAATCTACCACTCAAAATCTCTCTCTCTCTCTCTCTATATATATATATATATTTATGTAAAATTGACCTGCAAGGTACGTAGGGTACCTGTGACCCCAGTTACAACTGCACTTCAAGAACACTAATTATCAGCACACATGCAGAACACAAACACAACACCAATAGTTACAGCAAAATAACTTAATTGGAAGAGCAGTCGCATCATGCATGGATTTTAATTCAACAGATGATACTGAACAGGAATTTCACTATGACCATATATATTCCATGAAAGACAAATAACATATGCAGTGATAAATAACTGTAAAAAGTGCAAATTATTCTGGCAAAAGTTACTCATTGGAAAAGAAAAATATTGTTCAGTATGTTATTGCATACAGATTATTCTATCTGAGTAAATGATCATTTTCTAAATAATATTCAGAACATTGTTTTGTCTCCCCTCTCAACTCCTAGGGTATAAATCAAATGAAAAAATGTAAAATTTACTTAATGAAACTCTTGACAGTGATTTCTAGCTGTCTTGAAAATGTTAATATATTCTTATATGTTTTACTGTGCTATATCTAAGATGACATATAATGTTGCCATATGTAATGTTATCTTTCTGTTGAATATTCATATTTCTATTATTTGCATTTGAAGTAAACCTGCAAACTGCAACGTTAATATCTAGTTATTACATAGACACTGTAGTATTGTTTCACTACTCTTGAATAGCATGGGAATTAATACATACTTAAAAGACCTCAAGGCCTCAAGACTAAACCTCTGTAATACTGTAGACCTCCACTGGAAAATATTTATTTCAGTTCAAATTAAGCTTAAACCTCATTTTGCTTTCTCCACACCTGACTGTGTTGTACAGTATTACACTTCACACCAAAATGATACAGGTAATATAATAAATATTCTAACAGTGAGAGTGCCAAAGGAAAACCACATTCATTACTGGACAAAATTTCCTACATTTATTCTGAGTTCTCAGAATGAAGGAATGAAACAAAAACAGGACCTGTCATGTTGAATCTAAAATGAATGCCATGCTCATCTTAAAGCTAGACACCATGTATCTTTTAACGTGTGCTTTTCTAAAGCAACACAGGAAATTATTCATATTTCAGACTTTTCTTTCATGTACTTGAACTTTCTGTGTGAAAAAGCTAGCTAATTTAGAAGTGTAAATAACAAAATATAATATAGTGTATTAATATATAATTATATTTATGTAAATAATAATTATATTTAATGTAAATTCTATGTGTATAATATTTGCATTTGTAGATAATAGGTATATAGGTTCATAGATATAATAAAATCTAAGATTATAGACAATATTTCAGTAAAGCAATAATTTTCTTTTAGGACTTTTACCTATGCTTAATTTTGCTTTTCTTGTGACAAACCATAATGTGTCCATAGCCTGTCCTCACATTATATTTCTGTTTGGCAACAAGAAAGCCAAATTCTCAGAAGGAAGGAATTAATTCAGAAAAGGATTAAAAAAATAAACAAATAATGTCCTTTCTTGTTTATGTTGCTTCCCCTTGCTATAAAATATTAATGTAGTCACTCTCACTCCCAAAACACACCCCATATTTTCCATTATTATGTGGATAAAAATTATAGCATGTCAGGAAATTCTATTGCAAATCTACAAGCAGTGTCAAACAGGGCGACATTTTTATAAACTAAGTAGAAATCACTCAGGTAAATTCCTGACATTAGTGAAGAAAAGGTGGATCTCCCACTGACTTCAGAAGGGCTAGTTTCTGATTTCATGTCTTTCTCTGAGGACCATCTGACAAGCTTAGAAGCTCACTTTAATGTTCTTGACTGATCAATATAACTCAGAATCATTGTTCACTCCTATTTTGTCAGGAATCCTGCCAGTCATTAACTGTGTGCTTAATATTACTGATACCATTTTTAAACACAAAAACTTGCCCTCATCAAAAAAGGAAAAATAAACAACAAAAAAATAATAGTACTACTGACTAAAATGTGCTCATTATTTTGCAGGATTTTATATTTCAACACCCATAGGACTTGGATTCAGAGAAGAGAGAGTCCGGATTCAGAGTTTGCCTTTGGTCTCTTCAGATCCATCTTGTCTAAGCTTTTGGTATTGTTTTGTAACCTCTGCAGATTAAATCATTCCTAAATACGTAGTTTATTTAAGAATAAAACAAAATATTTTTCTTTCATATATATTAATGAAAGTCAGCGTGCTAACCATACAAGCCCACATCTGTTTGGATTTCCACGACCAATCTAGACTCCAGATATTTTTACTCCATTATAGGTTTGTCTTGCAATTAGCTTTAGTTCCCTTTTACACCCTGCAACCAGCATTTATTTCTATACAGAAATATTAAGAATCCCTGAAATGTTTTTGTTGTGAAGCTTACCTAGGCCTACAGAGAATATACAGCAAAAGAGCAAGTAAAACTTCTGGTTTTAATTGTATAAAATGTTTCATTTTGTTTTCACGCTCAATAAAGTTTAGTTCCAATTTAATAAAACTGTTTAAAAAATAAAAGCTTGATATTTTTTTCATGAAATTTCACTTCAATATAATATTATAAAATATTGTTCTTACCCCTCTAGGTATTACATGTACAGTCCTAATGTTTACCGTTTAAGTGTTAGCATAAGTGATGAACAAGGTGTGGAAAAGATAATTTTCCAGAAAGAAGGAAACTATGGAAACAACTGGAATTACGGACAAGTAACTTTAAATGAAACATCTGATTTTAAGGTTTGTTAAGCTATTAGTCTTTCATATAATTATTTTAGTTTAATTGATATCAAAGTTTTCTTCTAATGTTCCACAGCTTTACATTTATTTTTATAGGTATTTTGGTTGGCTTGTCTTTCTATACTAGTTTTCATTGTTGCAAAAACACTGCCAGAAAGGTGCATTTACCATCTGAGAAAGTGAATACATCTCTGACTGGGGTGCATCACATTTCCAGGAAATGTGTGTTATGAGATATCAAGAAGAGAATTATACTTAATTATAATAGTTTATTTACACATACTAAATAATTCAAAGACATCAAGATGTTTTTTATCAGCACAAATTCCTTGGTAGCAGGATTGCCTTAAATATGTGTATATTAGAATGCAGTAACAAGCCATCAGATGATAAATTGCAGTTGTACATGGAGATATGCCATTAGATCAGAAGGGCTGGACAGATAAGTGATACAGAATGTTGTGTGTTAAAAATTACATGTATTTATATAAAATAAATAAAGTTCTTGAATAATTTTAAAATATGTTCATCATTTATATGAAATTCCTGCATTCCTAAGAATAATCTGTCCAGTTTGCATAGCTTTTGTATTACAGGAAGTCCTGTCTCAACCCTGATGCTCTCCTCTGAGTATAGCACCAGTGTAGATTACAGTGGAAATAAGAACATTTGAGAAAGAAGACTAAATAGTTCGGTATAGGAGGCTGGAAGATGTTTCATTAAGTTATAACATTTTTTTTTTTTTTTTTAAATGAATTTCAGGTTATCTTTGATGCCTTTAAAAAGAATGGTGCCAGTGATATTGCCTTGGATGATATTGGCCTAATGAAGGGAAAATGTAATGAAAGTAATTATGTAGAACCAACTGCATTTCCAGTTGTTATTACTACCCCTTCAGGTCCCAGTAAGTAAACACTACTGTTGATTGTCATTTCCTATTATTGTATTTGTGTTTGAGTGATTCAAGATTTGCAATAAAATCCTTTCAGTTTTATAAAATTACCTCCACAGCAATATAAAATTAACTTCAGGATAATATGTTAGGGATCATATTCCCTGCCCATGGCTCCATTCATAGCAAAAGTACTGGTAGTTTCACATCTTAAGCGCTCTGTACATTGTCTTCCAAAACTTGAAGAGTGAAAGAGAAGTTGTGATGGTTTAATATTGATGGGCAGCTAAAACAGCTAAACTCTATCACTCTGCTCTCACACTTCCTCACCTCAAAAAAAACAGGGAGAATATACAATAATATATATATATGTATATATATATATTTATAAAAAGGCTCACGGGTTGAGCTAAGGATAGTTTAAATAAACTAAAAGAAAAAAAAAAAAAAAAAAAAAAGGCAAAGAACATGCAGAAGCAAAGAGAGAAAACAATTATTTTCTGTTTCCCATCAGCAAGCAATGTTCAGCTACGAACTGTGAAACTGGTCCTCAATAAATGTAGTGTTTTTTTGAGAGGTCAAACATTTTCATAAAGAGAGCCCACTCTTCTCTTTCCCCTTTCCCACATTTTATTGCTGAGTGTGACATCACATGCTATGGAATATCCCTTTAGTCAGTTTAGGTCAGCTGCCCTAGTGATGTCCCCTCCCCACCACTCGCCCACCCCAATCTACTGGTTTTGGGGAGGGTTGGAGGGAGTCTGAAGGCTGTGTCAGCCCTGCTCATAAATAGATAAAAACAGTGGTGTGATACCAGTGCTGTTCCATCTACAAGTTCAGAGCATAGCACTATATGGGTTGATGTGGGGGAAGTTAACTTTCCCATCTAAACCCAGTGCAGAATTCAGAATTTGTTTCTAAAATCTGTAATTAGTTAAGCCTCCAGGAATCCAGTAAAGGGGAGGGAGTTAAAAAGAGGAGGAGGAATATAACCTCTATATTTAAAATTATAAACAATAAAGGAGTGAGATAAGAGAGTTAGCAAGATCACATAATAATATCATCAGATGTCTCAATAGTTATATGTTCACTGAGCTCTGAAAATACATACACAATGAAAAATCTCATATTTAGGGGAATGAAACAATAATAGTGTCAGAATGGTTTTAAAAGAATGGAGCAAGATCTGTATGAATGCCAGATACCCAAAATGGGTGTATTATCTGGAACAAGGCTCAAAATGAATGAGTTCTTTTCAATATGCATTTGGCCATATTGTTATTTGTACTATATATGATTACATTAAAAAGGAAAATTAGAGCAATATTTGCTCTGAAAAAATCTGAATAGGAAAACAAAAAAGATGGAGTTAGTAGTTCTGGTGTGTGAGGAGATGAGCTGCCACCTCCAGTCCTTTCTCACGTGGTCTGTGTAAACACACCTTGGAAGTTAACTTCAGGCAAATGATTAGTGGTAGAAAGTCTCTGTAGTAAGTAGTAGCTGAGTGCTGCTCTTGAAACACCAAAGAAAACAGCATTCAAACTGTAGATCTCGACCAAAAGTATAGTGACAAAATGTAAATATTCAAAAAAATGAAGTGGTCACGTGGTGTATAAATCTGTATAAAATGAATTAGGGAGGATCTGTGTTATCCTTCAATATGATACAAAACCACAGTCTAAGCAGTTCCTGTGTAAAAACTGACTTGGTTGCACTCTTACCTCATCGAGGCATGATACAGAAATGCCGTCTGCAACCTGATGAAAAATGTGAATATTATCTATCATCTTCAAAGAAGTCTGATATTACGTTGATGGATATGGTGCAAGTTTACTAACAATGACAGTTTCACTACAAATGTCATATCTATAAACAAGAGATGAAAGAATTTGCATTGAGCTCATTTCCTTTGCTAGACCTAGAGCTTCAGTGAGAGGCATTTACATCATTCACAGTGCCACAGAAGCTCATTGAAAAGTCTGATTTTTTTTTGTCTGGGTATGGGGTAGGGGAGATGGATTTGCTTTTGTCATTTACACATACTTACAAAAGACTGTCAGCTTACACTTTCATCTAAAGCAAGGATTGCTTTAATCTTCTTATTCATTCATAACTTGTCTTTTAACACAAATCACAGTATGGAAATTGTAGTATAGATTCCACACTTTAGATGTGTATGTTAATATAAAGTAAGGTTTTGGTCAAAGCCAGATTTTTTTTTAATTATTATTATTAATAATTTTTTTTCTGTAAAGGTCATATATCATTTTCTACAGTGTTGAGAAAATCCTTCATTATCCTTGATGAAACGACTGAGGTTATTCGTGCTGATTATTTTTTTTTTTTTTTGGTTCTCTAATTAGCATCTGGAATACAACCTAGAATAACTCCATATAAATTTATTTTTAAAGATTACAAGAAATTTTAAAAACATTTTTCCATGAGCAAAATCAATTGCTTCCATTGCTTTTCCGTGTAAGACAAAGAAGAACAGATCATTACTGACGTCTTACATGTAGCCAACACCAGATCAGATTTCATCATAAGTTGCTGAAGTTCAGCCATTAAGAAAGTTGGTTTTGCTCTGCTCATGTCATAAGATGAATTTGGCTATGAATTCTTTGTCCAGGTTTGCAATAGTTCTCTACCTGTTTCTATGGGCATTAATAGTCCATAAGAAAACGAATGTAAGTTTTATTTGTTGTTAATGGTACTTACAGAAATTGTCACTGTAACTCATATAGCTGAAACATAATACACTTTTTAGTGAAAGTGTGATTTTTAACAGTTCCTTTGCCTTTCAGAGAGTTCAATCTATTTTGACAGGTTTGATTTAAAATAATAATAAATAAAATAAAACAAAGCAAAATAAAATAAAACAAAACAAAATAAATAAATAAAAAATAATAAAAGGCTGTAAAGAGAAAGTTCAAATCCTCTTGTATATAGTGGAACTTTCTCCCAGTGGAATTCAATGGACAACCTCAGTAAGACTTGTATATTATGAAGTCCTTATAGTAGAGACTCACAGCATGCAATTCTGACAGACATACCAAAATACAAAATGTAAACCAATAAGGGGGTAATATTTAAACAAATACTATGTTGATAAAATCATGTTTAATTAAAGTAATAAAATGAGAAAAACAAATGGTAGAATTCTTCTACCTTTACTTCTGTTTCCTGGAAATGTTAGAAGAACAGTGTTTGTTTCTGAAAAAAAAAAAAAAAAAAAAAGTAATTGAGAGCAGCTGAAGTGGTAAAACAGATTTCTTTCCAATGGTACAGCTGAAATAACATAAATAGGATTTCTCAACATGCAGTAAAATTTTGGGATATGAAGCTGATATACTCTGGATGTAAACCACCTTTCTGTACTGTATATTGAAAGAGAATATTGAGTATATACAGCACTGTTAATTGTGTGTGTGAGAGTATTTATATGTGTGCATATGCATATCTAAGTTACTTGCTTTTATACAAATATTATGTTTATATATATGAGTGCAAATAAATATTTAGGATAAAGACTTCTTTTTTTTTTTTTAATTGGAACTGTTGTTTCAGGGAAAGAACAAATGGCTACTTTTACTATTTAAAAAGATTTAGCTAAAAGAGTTTTTTGACTCCTGATGAAATCAAAATGACAGTATAAGTTCTTAAAATACTCACATATCACATACTATATGTTAGTGGAGTGGTTGAGATCCATTTTTCTAAAAACATTACATAATAGGAAAATTACAAATCTTGCTGTAGTCAGTCTTTTGATGTTCTGTTTCAGAATATATGCAAGCTTTTGTACATTGTTTTGCTGTCATTAGAGTAAAAGGTATCATAGTTACCAAGGCAGATATTTTAAGTGCCAATTTTGTTGTTGTCATATATCTAGATAGCTATTAAGATATCTTTTCAGGCCAAGCATAGATGTTATTTGGCTGTTCAATATAGACTTAAACTGGAAATTAAAAAAAAAATAAAGTCTTAAATTTTTAAAAGCATTGACCCTTTCACAATTCTCCCATTTAGTATATAAATACTAGGTGTGCTAGTTAGTGTTGCCTGACTCATTAACAATATATGACACCACTTCTTTATAGATGTATTCGCACACAGTTCTGATGCCTTCATATACTGCATTAGAGTATGTTTGGAAAAGTCTGAGTACTTGAACAGACCTCTTTGGTGTTTTTCTAAGTTCCCTCCTTTCAAAATCTTCATCTCCATGAATTTATACTCTGAAATTGCACTGGAAATTTTTATCCATTTATCCTTATAGAAGTTCAAAGATTTTTCACTTCAACAATATCAACTTTCCCCCAGTGGGGAGAATAGTAGATATGCTATATATAATAGCTATATTTGTTTTGAAATATGTGGGTTTCAAACCTTCTTGCATAAAAGCTTAATTTGAAAGTCTTATATTTAATTGATGAGTTAAACAATAGTTGTTGCAATAATAATAGTTAATTTTTAATACATTTTACATGTTTATGGAATGAGAAAAGAAACTTCTCTTTATTTCTTAGCCAAGATGAACTGCAAAATGGTGAAAACTCCACTTGAGAAATTTTTTAGAATTTTTTGAATGTTTTTCAATGAAAAAATTTGCTACCAAGAAACTTTCAGGTAAATTCTAGTGGTTTCCATTATAGATCCGTATGGTCTTGCCACGAAGTTTATTTCCTAGATGACAAAATGGGCTTTAGTATCTCTGCCAATGCTTCAAGAAAATCAATTAGATAATAAGCAAGGCATGATAAATGCATGAATGCTTATATTTGGGGGATGGGGAGGCTTCCTGTCTTATATAGATGTTTTCTAGTTTTTATGTTAATACACTAGGAAATTATACAGTTTTCTTCACATTTTCTGTCGTGTGCAGCTTGCAGACCAGTAATTACCAAATGAAACAAATTATATCCTTTCCTGCCTATGTGGGGAAGACTTCTCATAACACCATCGTGAGTGCAGTTGTACACCTCGACCCTAGCACTTCACAGTCAGCATTGTCTGACCTACAGATGGCACGAATTGTATGGGTCAGCAAATCTGCCACTGCAGCTGATAGGGACAGTAAAGCTCTTCCACACCTTGCTTCCCCAAAGGAAGTGGAGTGGTGGCTTATGACAGTTAAATGTTCAAGCTTTATAACAATAGGACCATAGCTGGACCCTTACAGTGTTAATATTAAATTGAATATCTTCTTCATAAAATTATTTTTTCCAAATTGTCTTTGTAGACAGATGATTGCAAAAATAAAGTAATAGATGAATTATGTTTTGAAATGTTTCTTTTTCAGATGACTGTGGAGGACCAGTTGAACTCTGGGAGCCAAACAGCACGTTCAGCTCTGAAAACTTTCCAAACTATTATCCTAATCAAGCATCATGTAAGTCATTCTCTTCTAAGTCTTCAGGAAAAGTTTAGCTGGATAAAGGTTTTAAATGTGCTTTCAAATACTGTCAAGAAAAAAAAAAAAAAAGAAAAGAAAAGAAAAGAAAAGAAAAGAAAAGAAAAGAAAAGAA